>NC_079164.1:6773990-7008990 GCF_947568905.1 Ostrea edulis
TGGTTTAAAGTTATCATTTCGTAAATTCTACCGTCGTAATAATGTTCATGTTTGCAAACCCAACTTGTCGTTGGGTCGAATGTTCTCTGACGTATTTCATACAAATCTTTATACTGATTTTGAGTATGGATTACTCCGTTTACCAGGAAAAGATAGAAGACTTATGGCGGCTGTGAACGGTCAATAATGGATACTTCAGCTCCCCCTAGGCGGCTGATGCCAATTGTAGAGCTGCCAGAGGTCCATGTTTGCGTGGTTCTTGATTTTTTATAGGATTTATGAAATTGTTCATTCGTTGGTATCTTTACCATACGATACAAAATATCTAAACAATATGTGACGTCACACTTTAATATGCAACACGCATTACTGAATTGTAAAAAGGATACACGTTTTATTATTTTTTGTTCCTAGTTTCTGGACGTCACATTCGAGGATGTTTCATACATATAAATACATTAACAGCTCTAGGTTGAAGGCCGGGAGTAACCTAGAAAAATGTACACCCCTTCAGCAATTAAGCATATATGACAAGAGGGAAGGGCTTAGCAGTGTTATCAGAAGAAACAGCAGTCTGATGCTTGCCGATATTTTGAGCAGTGAGACTGGCATGATTTATCAAATTAAACTAAAGTTTTCCCGCATTTTTATCACTCTGCTTTATCTGTGAGGCACTGAAAGTATATGTTTATACTTTAAGAAAACTACACCCTAGGAACTACAAAATGAATTCATCATTGTTTTATCCTTGTCTTTTAAAACGTAGTTTCTTTTATAATATACACAGATATTGGTATATATGATATAATTGCTGTTATAAAATTTAGAAAGTCATTTCAAAATTAAGGATTATCTCCCTCACGCATAGCTCTTATCTCTAGAAATTTGGCTCCACTTTTTTGGTACACTGTTTTTCCCTATGATAGCTCTAAAACTTCATTGTTATTTCGGATTTCAAAGATTTCGGTTGAGCATCACTGAAGAGACATTATTTGTCGAAATGCGCATCTGGTGCATCAAAATTGGTACCGTATAAGTTTTACATACTAATATTTATGGTTTTCCTCTTCGTACGTTTCAATTATTAGAAGAATTTGGGGGGAAATTGTAGCTGTGCAATGGAGGACATGTGCATTGAAGGATTATTAAGAAATACTTTGTCCATTATAATGTTTGGAGACCTACTGTTTGTAACTGTCTCTTTTGACATTGTAATGTTTGGAGACCTACTGTTTGTAACTGTCTCTTTTGACATTGTAATATTTGGAGACCTACTGTTTGTAACTGTCTCTTTTGACATTGTAATGTTTGGAGACCTACTGTTTGTAACTGTCTCTTTTGACATTGTAATATTTGGAGACCTACTGTTTGTAACTGTTTCTTTTGACATTGTAATGTTTGGAGACCTACTGTTTGTTACTGTTTCTTTTGACATTGTAATGTTTGGAGACCTACTGTTTGTAACTGTCTCTTTTGACATTGTAATGTTTGGAGACCTACTGTTTGTAACTGTCTCTTTTGTAATGTTCACACGTAAGAGTCCAAACGGAGAGCAATTTTAGAGTGATGGTTGATCAATTGGACATTTGTCATTATTGGTGAGACAATGGAGACAATGGAAGTTACACAACTGGCCTAGGAGATCGTTGCTTAATCAGGCAAACATCATGCATGACATTATTCGAGAAAAGGTACCGGCAATCCTGCAAAACTCTAAAACAGCGATCAGACTGAACAGTTCTAATGAGTTATTTTTATAAATTTAACCAATTTTTCTAAAGGAATGAGATTATATGAAATAAAAAAAATGAAATATGGATTTACCAATGATTTGTGAGTAATTATTTTTTCACCACGTTATACAGTGATTTTATTACATGTTTCCTTTGGTGCAATCCCTCTTATATAGAACTAGACAAGCATACTCGTCCAATATGTGAGTCAACATCCGGTGTAAACAATGAAAGGCGAAGATAATGAACAGTAATCAATCTAACAACTCCCACAAGCAATACAAAATAACAGAGTAGAACAAACACGGACCCCTGGATATACCACAGGTGGGATCAGGTGCCTAGGAGGAGTAAGCATCCCCTGTTGACCGGTCACACCCGCTGTAAAACAACTATCTATTTTGTATTGCTTATAGGAGTTATGAGATTGATCACTCTATGCTCGTTATCTTCACCTTGCATACATTTCACCATTTTTACTGATTGGCATCCCGTGGGGATCCGGGTTAGAATAGGTCCTCAGTACCCCCTTACTTTTCGTAAGAGGTGACTAAATGGGGCGGTCCTTCGGATGAGACCGCAACACCCGTGGCCCCGTGTCACAGCAGGTGTGGCACGATAAAGATTCCTCCCTGCTCAATGGCTATAAGCGCCGAGCATAGGCCTAAATTTTGCAGCCCTTCACCGGCAGTGGTGACGTCTCCATATGAGTGAAATATTCTCGAGAGGGACGTTAAACAATATTCAGTCAATCAATTCAATCACCGATTGGCTGCTTTTATACCCAATTGCCGGCCTTTAAGCTCCACGAAATATGACAAATGCATGGCGCCCAGGGCCGTAAGATTTATCGTGCCGTGGACAGATGATATCCAAGAGACCCATGACTTCCACTACTAATGTCAAACTTTTGATGAAGGACCTGTTACAATTTACGTTTGATTGGTCACGGTAGACTCGTTATCAAGGAATTCACTTCGCAACCGGAAGTTCCGGGCTTCAATTCGTCCCTTAGGGATCCAGGTTAGAATAGGTCATCAGAACCCCATTGGATGGCGACTAAATGGGACAGTCCTTCGGATGAAACCGCAAAAACCGAGGTCCCGTGTCACAGCAGGTGTGGCACCATAAAGATCTCTCCCTGCTTAAAACTCGTAAGCGCCGAGCATAGGACTAAATTATGCAGCCCTTCACCGGCAATGATGACATTTCCATGTGAGTTAAACATTCTAGAGCGGGACGTTAAACAATATTCAATCAATCAATCGATCTCGACGCAGCGTCAAATCTGAGATAAATAGAGTGGTACCGAAGTAAGATGAACATTCCTTTAAAAATGTGCAGATGTGCGTAAAAATAAGAGACTGTATTACAATATTTTGAAGGTGTTGGAAGGGCACGAGGTACGAATAAAGTTTTATTTTGAATGCCAATATATACAGTGCATAATGCCTTTCCGTAGATATGCATGTAGCATTACGAATTTTTCTGCTGGCATATTCTCCATAATGTGCGCTTGCCGATTTTTAACTATCATATTGTGATACTGAGCGACATTTTGGAGAGGATTGGAAACTGGACTAGGCATGAAGAGAAAATAAACTCTTGTGGAATTAGATGGTACCTTAGATAATCACAAAAATCTAAAATGTGTTATCAAAGTCATTACATATGTACATGAGTAAACTAATACAGCATCAAATTGTGCATGATGTTACACATTTTTGACAGTACAACCGATGGGTATGTTTACTCGTCGAGATTGTGGAAGTGGTCGAACCTTCTTGTCCCATCTTTTGAACTTTTTCCTTTTCTTCTTCTTTTCATCCGACCAACGCTTGCAGAGAAAGAAGCAACAAATGCACGTGGTAGTCAGGACGGCCAGACCCAGGATAACGCCCACTGCTGTCGGGAAAAGATCTGGTGTAAAAAATAGATCATAGTGTATCCTCCTCTGTATATATCAATTGCTTCGAACTCGGAGAATTCGAATACATTCATAGGTTCGGACGATTTAACCTCAATGATAACAGACTGACAATTGCTAGTTTTTTCTATTGGTCTCAAACCTCTACAATATAACAACACAAACATTTATTAACGTGTTACAACTATTTACTAATACTCACCTACCGTATTGATCTGCCCTCGTGACCAAACGCCACACTTGGATCCACCACCAACATTTCTAGATCCTGAAATAAATTCATTTCCCTCATAGCCAATGCCAGCGCTTTCATCCGCCCCGGTCGCATTCTTTGTATCTGAATTGAAAGTTTGCCATAGGAAATTGTGTATGTCTTAGATTACGTCTGTTAGTGGTACATGTAAATACAATGGTTGTGCTCTGTTTTAGAAGATTAGAATTCGTATTCTCGGTTTATGTATTTTTTCTTTCCTGTTACAGGTGTACATTTTTATTGCTCGAATGTAATCTGAGTAATTTCTTATATAGCATGAATGCATCGGGCCAACATTGGCTTTCGATTATTTATTGAATATGAATAAGGCATATAGGGGGGGGGGGTGTATTTAGCCTATAATAAGGTATATGATAATTGTAATAGTGTTTATTAATTGATTCAAATTAATAAATCTACACAAATGTGTAAATAGATTTCAAATCAAACATTATCTGAATAACCACTACATCGAGAACAGGCAGTACCTGTTCTGAATTATTGAATTTTGCCTTAGGTCATTAATCAAACTTTTGTATATAGGTTTGGAAGTGTTTTAAATTTCTTTTGGTTTTAGTGTTGTTAGCTGGTATTTTATTGGTCAGTTCTTTTTCCCTCCAAAAGTTCTTGGTGGTGTTCAGTCATTCTTTGTCTAGTTGGTTTATAGAGAAGTTGGTGAAAATATACGACAGACGTTTGACTTTCGACTGATCATTTCTTTAACAAGGTAAGCTTCTTTTCTAACTTTAATATCATTTCTAATCAGCAGTAAACTTATTTATTTGCAGATTTAATTCCATAGCACTTGCACAGTGAGAATGATGTTTAGTGAGGCATAAGTCAGGTAGCTTGAAACAAGTTAAATTCGTATGTTTCACAGAATTGGTATATCTTTAAATACATGCTTAATATTTTTATGACGTAAAACTTCGTAATTTACAGTCAATCTTCATAGACATGTATTGTTAGTGGGGGATTATTGCCACATCACTTATTCCTATAGAATGGTATGATGCTGTTCATGATATATTCTATGATTAATTGTCTGTATAATCATTATAGAAATATCATAAAGTATCAGTGTTTTAAGCTTTTACAATATCATGGTAACATATATTTTAAAGTAATTTGTGTAAATAAGTAATACTTTGATGTATCTGATTGTAAATATAATTATTTGTTTGATATGTTTCAGAGTGTCATACACATACATATATATCTAAAGCTTAGATTCTGGCAATAAAATGGAGGTGATCGACATCTAACAACCCATACATGACTGTTGTTCAATTCAACAGAAACCCTGTTACATAACTACGATATATTTTGGTGTTTTGGTGAGCTTTTGGGTTACAGATGCATAGTTTCAATGAAAACACATTTAGCACTTCTGGATCCCCCCCGTACAATTGTATGTTACATAATATTACATTCATGGTAATGGTCAGTTTTCGGATTGGTGTACCTGACATACTTCTCAATCATAAGATAACTACTTTTACCAATTGTAAGATCTCTTCTTTTTTTTCTCTCGCTCCTACTTCAATATATACAGCATAATATACGCAACATGTAAAGAGGGAATTCTTTGAGAAAAAATAAATCATGTCATCGTTTCACAATGTTCATAATAATAATAGAATAAGTGTCTTCCCGTTAACCTAGCATTTCTTGCGTCCGACAAGCGCCTCCAAAATAGAAGAAACTCAAGATGTAGTTGTGGCCCTCTGGCGGAAAATAAAACACCATTATTCATTCATGTCACACACTTTTCCTAATTATTTTCCTTTTCCTTGAGATTTCAATTTAAAAAGCAAAATACGCCAAATTAACAATACAAATAACATTAATTTACAACGTGCACTTGTTTATATTACGATAGGAAGTAACTCTTGCGCGATCTGCACATGCGTACGTAGAAGTCGTTATGACGCTTCCTGTGGGACCGCTCAGATACAGAGCGCTAGAGGAGTTACCACGTTCGCTGCCGGATCCTAATATCCAACTAACAAGTCTGGTTGATTGGTGTCTCCTCATCGGCTATTTCTGCAGCAAATATGACACTGATGTATGAAAAGCCGCCTTTCATACGTGTCCATCACACTGCACTGAACACACGCATGTATCTGAGGCAGCAACAAAAGGTACGCCAATGCTAACACTACGAATGTTACTCACGGGTATTGGTAACCACATATAACAATGGGCCTTGATTTTTCTAAATGTAAACATTAATATCTCTTCTGTCCTCTCCACTTTATATCTTTCTAGCAATTACGTGTGCAGCTAGTCAAGAAGTACCTGAGTCCCTTGGATGTAGCTTGATCTTGACCTCTGGCATTTAACCTTGCAATAGTTGAACTTGATGTCAGGATTCTTAAGAACGCACATATAAATGTACATGCGTATAACAATGTTGGCGACCGGTAGTTTATAGCTAGTCTATTGAATGGGTCACTCTTCGCAAACAAGAGGTCCCAACCCGGTTCGATCCCAGGCATACGCCAATTAATTCATGTAGTGGAAGATCACTCGCCGAAAACTCATCTTAAGAATCAAAGCCAAGATCTTCCGGATGAGACTGTAAAGCCGAGCATCATAATGTATCACGGTAGATGCTGGATTAATATATGTATGTACATGTAGATCAAGAACACTGTGTCAGTATAAATCTGTGGCACCTCACTTACAGCTGACTAAGCCCCTATATGAATGAAATATTCTCGATTGGGACGTAGAATGACAAACAAACAAAAGACTACTTGCGTGCCATACAGGGATCCACAGATAAGTTACTACATATGCCAGGGTCTAGTTTTTCGAAAGGTGGTTAACTTCAATACGGTGTTAACTTCTCTGTTAAAGTTAACCATGTGATTAACTGTTTTTCAAAAGCGAGTTTGCATGAACACTGTGTTATTGTTCTGTTAACTTTAATCCACCTCCAGTACCTGTGTGTGTTAACTCTTAACACAGTAGTTAAAAATGGCCGCCGACTTAATTTTCTGTCTGTCTCAGACCAAAAATCATGCAAATGTGAAAGGCTGAGACATTTTGAGGTGTGGTGCTTAACTATGACGGTGTTTTGTTTATGCTGTCATGAATCGATCTCATGAAATTTACCCTGGGGGAACACCTGATGGATAAACTATGACAGTTAAATGATTGTGTTACACTTTTCTGTTAGTGGCAATACCTTGCACGAATTTATGCCGTATATAAATATACTTTCGGCATAAACTTTCAGTGAAAAGGGGTGGGTCAATAAAATTCGTATTATATTTACTTATAAGTAATCCTGCAACAGAGCCCATGCTCAAGATGTAATTGTACCTATTTTTTTGGCTTCCAAATGTCAAAGTACATAGAGGTCCTTAAGTCATGTGATGAAAATTCCCATTTAAAGAACAACTATTAAAACATCGTCTGCACTGGCCTTGGCCTATTGAAAATCCCTTGTATCATTTAAAACTGATTAAAGTGAAGACTTTCATACATGAAATTTACATATTTTCTTTTTCGAAGGTCATCTAATATAAACAGTATTCAATTCAGGCTAATACAGAATAGTTGTTAACAAAAACTTAGGAGAAAGTGTTTTCCATTGTCGATATTCCAGATTAATCTCCCTTAGTAGAAATGAAGTGGTGGATCACGTATTATGCTTTAAAGAAAAAGATTAATAAAACAAATAAATGCATTAAAAAAAAACATGGATATAAAATGTTATGGATGTGTATGTGAACAGGCTATCATAAGGTAATTTATCATTTTGATCATGTCTGTTTAAGACTAAGAGTATAAAGAAAGAAATCAGATGCCTAAATTATAGCATCGTCGTTAAACCCTTCCCCCAATTTTTATCAGATTATGAATTCAACAATGAAGAAAACAATATGATGTATTTTATTTAAATTTTCAAGATATGTACCCCCCCCCCCTTGACAACGTACGTTTACTATCATTTTTACATGCAAAATATGACACCCCGTTTTCTGCTTTTTCGTGGCCTGTAAGTAAGAAAGTTTCCCAGTTTACTTTCGGAAGGTTGGTGGTCTCTTCCCAGGTACATTGTATTTGGGTTCTCTCTTCCACCAATAAAAACTGGGCGTCACCAGATATCTGAAAAATTGTTGAGTGTGGCGGAAAGCATCTATCAATCAAGACTAATACATGATCATTTTAACAGCTATCTCCCACAAACAAGACGTTTATTTACACCTAAATTCTTCTTGCTTACATAGGAAGTAAATTTGCATTATGGGTAATCAAATGATTAGCATGTAGTTAACTTGGTTAACACAGTGTTAACTCACCACTCTGTTAAATTGCTTTTGAAAAAACAGACTTTAACCATTGTGTTAGCTAATCACTTGGTTAGGAGTTTACACTGCGTTAAACGTAACCACTGTGTTAAAGTTAACCAGCTTCCGAATAACCGGGCCCGGAGGAAGAATGTTTTGAGTGGGTGATAAATGTGTTGAAAACAAGATTTCAGAAGTCAGAACAGTTTAAAGTAGTATTTCAAAAGCTACCTTTTGGACAATCTTTTGTCGAAGTACAGGTGATATTTTCCTGGAATTGTTGCATCGAGAACTTACACAAATCTACCACGCACTTGCTGGCATTGTTTATTCTAATGTTTCGAGAGCAACATATCATCTTTCTCCGGATCCGAACGCCGGTCCCACAGCCATTCGAACACTCACCCCAGGGGAACCAATTGACCCAATCACATAACTGGTAGCGACCGTGTAGACATAATTCCCTAGGTGGCACAGTGCTTTTTGCTGAAGCATTCTCAAAACTTCCTAAAATTAATGATAGGAATAATTACGCATCGGGATCTTTGTAATGTTCATTCTATCCTTAGGCTAGATATCAATAGGAATCTTAATTATTAATCATTTGTCAGAAGGGTTTTGACAATATGATAACGAACCTCATTTCCTTTATAATCAAATACGCTTCCCTTTCCTCAGGGGAATGATATACTTAATCAAAGTACTAAAAGTACTGAAACGAGGTAACGAACGATGCAAAATGTCACAAAGATAATAATGCTATATATATGCGCATCTGGTGCATCAAAATTGGTACCGTATAAGTTTTACATATTGCATATGTATTCTGTGTAATTACTATGCTGCCCCAACACATCAAAACCGATCATATTTTATTTAATTAATCGCCATAAAATGGCTAAAAATATTGCCAATACAGCCTTAAAACTCAGTCAATCCCTCAACCTATGCTGGTAGGGAAGAATTGATGCCTCGAGGGTAAAAAGACAAACGATAGGAAGCAGACCTAAATCCAAGTTTGAAAATCCACATCCTGTCATTGTTTAGATTAACATGTCTCTCTGAACTCGAAATAAAAAAAAAAAACACCACAGAGTCGTCCACTTCTGCTTCATACTTCGATATTTTATTGAATATATATGTAGGACTCCAAAGTGCGATGACATTCCAAAGTTCGATGGTCACGCCAAACTGCGATGGTCTGTGCCAAACCCCGATTGTGTGACACGCCAAAGTGCGATGGTCCACACTCGTACGCCAAAGTGCGATGGTGTGAGACCAATGTGTAATGTGTCATAGTGCGATGGTGTGACACGATAAAATCCGACGGCACACACTACTGCTCCAAAGTGCGATGGAGTAACACACCGAAGTCTGTTGGTTTGTAATCGGCATAGTGTTTTGGTAAAGACTGTACCAACCGTGTGTTGTTTCACAAAAAAAAAAAAAACCAAGAAACTGACGTTGCATTTCAACGGTATTATTTTGCAAGACGTTAAGAATAACGTCACAATGATATGACGTCACAAACGTTACTGAACCCCGCACCATCGCACTTTGGCGTCCGTAACGTTAACAAACCATCGCACTTTGGCGCAGACCATCGCACTTTAGAGTCTTACATATATATGAATGAAAGTTAAATAGCGTGTAATAAAAAAATGTTGTCTTTGCATTGATAAGAAATAAAGCTGTAATCTTGTACATAGACTGAATTTGTTAACTGCTTATCGTTCTTGATTCTGTGTGTTCGTGACGTCACAACAACCCATCGATGTAAATAACGCGATGAAAATAGTGTAACTGTGCACCGTTTTGTTTCACGAAATCTCTCACTAATTTAATGGATGTTAACGAATTTCTGTTTTCTGACGAATTCCCCGATTTTATGGTTCAACCATGGGGAATGATGCAAAATAAGCGAATAACGTTCTTCTACAGAGGATGATCTTGAAGTCAACACTGCACGGGCAGCTGAAGTACTACCCCCTCCCTTTTCTGATTTTTTTGCGGGGATTTCTCCGAAATGTGTTGATTCCCTGTCTATCCCATGCCAATTTCGATTGATGTAATCGTTTCACACTTGTTATGCTTTAGAGATTGGCCTTTAGCCGGTATAATTATAGAACAGATATGTAATGGAAATACTAGCAAGTATATCTGAAGGGGGGGGGGGGGGGGGGGGCTTTGCCTTCAAATGGGCCCAGACAAGGTAAATATATTACAAATATGACAACTGTGTATTGTATCCTAGTACCTAAAATTGTGAATTCTCATATAAAGATAAACAGTTTAGGGCAAAGTGTATATCGATAGCTAAAAGACACTAAGTATCATTAGTTTGTTGTCTATGAAAAAAGCTGTGATTGGGCTCGATATTCGCCTAAGCTATTTCCGTAAAAAAAACAACAGGCGATAAAGCTAAAAAGTAAAGAAAATCAAGCTCATTTCAGTGTTTATTACCACAGCAAATTCTACTGGAAAACATTGACCACGATTGACGCGCCGAATACAGCTAACCTCTAACATATAGTCACAGGTGTTCGACGTATCAAATATATCTATACTTACAAGTAAAACTTTTTTAAAAAGCTTGCCGTCTTTAGTAGCAGCTCTATAGAGCGAAGTTGAATTATGTCCCTTGTCTTCATTATTGAATTGAGCTAAAATAAATAATATCACGGACATCATGCCTACAAAGCTGTGTCCTGACTCCTATTGTAAAAGTTTGTATTTATGAAGGGTATATGTACTGGAAATCAAAATCACTGTTCCCTGTATTAGCACTGATTAAAGCCTCTATAACAAATGAAACTGAGATTTTCAGTGTGTATATCAAAATATTTATTTTTTAACAAAGTTATGAAACAAAACAAACTAAAAAGATTTAAATTGCTCAAATTTGCATAAAAATTATTCTTGCATATTGTACAGTACAACTGCTTTAGAAATGAACCAGGATAAAGACCTGAGAATATTGTAATAGTTTTGCCAAAAATTATATCATAAAATACATAGAGTTTGATGGAAAAGATTAATAATTGTTATTCAAATTTGAGCAATTGTAAGGGAAAAAAATATTCTGAAGGAATAGGATAGTTTTAGAACAGATGTGTTGAAAAAAACAAAAACTTTAAGTTTACCTGATACAGACAGTCTAAACTTACAGCAGGGGTAATTTTAAGCAACATAATATGTAATGAAATGTTACTATTCTATTCCTTCTTAAGATTATCAAAGTTCTCAAATGCCACTGATAATACAAACAAAAATGGTTGCTTTGGAATCACTGATTGTAAATTAAAATTATCCCAAAACACAAGCAATCAAAACAAAAAACGGCGAGTTTTTCTGTTTGTATGCAAAAATGAAAACATTGCTGTAAATGAAGTAACCATAGAAATACTTTGTATTAGTTGCTTTTAAAAAAGTAATGTGTTAATTTCATGAATTGCATTTTTCTTTTGTTCGTTTTGTCGATTTTTTTTAAAATCGAAAATCTTGAAAAATTGTTAAGTCGTACGAAAATTAGAACACCAGAAAATTATCTCCCTTGCCTTGAAGAGCATTTCAACCAATGAAATAATTGAAAATTTTCACTTCATGCACTTTCTACCAGTGAAAAAAGAGAGGAAGTGCAAAGTCCGAAGACTGTAAAACACTTCAACTCTAGACTGTATACCGTCTTCCAAGGAAGACGGTAATAAATTAACAAATTTTGTCAATAAACTCCGAAACGCTTGCTCCAAAGTTACTGCTTGCACCTTTCATATTGTTTCGTATGTGAGCTGAAGTCCGTAAGCTATAACAGAATCGTACTTGATAAGTAAATATCATAAAACGAATTGAAAACCTACTTTCGTTTTCGATAAACTACCCTGAAATAGCAAAACTGAGAGTGAAGTGGCAGATCTAAGCCAGCTTTCTTTTCTTTAATTAATGACAGCTTAAGTTAATACGTTAGAATTTAGTCCGTTGTTTATCGATTCTTGATTTTGATCTTACAAAAGAAAGAAGTTTTGATAATTGTTGAATAAATATGCCCATTAGTTTCATCACAATCTATGATTTTAGTCTTGAATCAACCTTATGGAAATTTCCAAAACGAAGCGATGTAACATCATACAACCAATCGCACATTCTAGGACCTTTCCGGCAAACCAAGAAGTTGCGATTGGTTTACAACATGATCAGCATAAAATTGTGTAAGTGTTCAGTGTTAGTTGTGCTTTTAAAAGTTTTGACTAGGCCCATTAATCATTTTATGAAGATTCATGACTATACTACTTATATACATATCATTCAACGAATGACACCCTTCCTCCCGAGATTAACGATCTGACACATCGATAAATTTTAAGTACGATATTCATCTTAACATATGTTTATGCTTTTGATTTTGATTATAGAAGTCACTGTTACGACTACCTTTTTGTAATAATTTATTAACTGATATGAACAAATACATCGATGAACACAGTTTTTATTTCTTTAAAAATGTTTTGTAATGACGCAGATCTTGAAAGTAAGTAATAAGTGGAAAACTGTCCAATATGTCTCATATATGGAATGGTCCGGTTCTGCGAAGTTTGTGCCTTATAACTTAAAACATTTTACCGAAATTGGGTTTTACACTACCTGACAATGTCCAAGAAATCAGGCCACTGTTTAAAATAAAGCAGTTTTCTGTTTATCATTCCAGTGGCGGATCCAGAAGGGGGTTCCGCTCCCGGAACCATATCCCTCCTTTTTTTCGTCAGAAAAGTTTGCTATAAACTCATTTTGAGAGTGGAATACCCCTTTGAAAACAAAAATTAATCGTAGAACTCCCATCCTTTAAAAATTCCTGGATCCGCCCCTGCATTCATATAGTGCATTATGTTTTCGATTATTTTGTATGACGAGAATAAATTACGTATATTGATAATATTACCCTTAGATTGTCGCACTGGACAAAAACTACCATTGCAAATACATGTACATTCGCAATACTGCGTTTTAAATTTTGAAATTATAAAGGACCGTTCATTTTATCTTTGGTCAACAATTGGCATGACGTATTACAATTCCATTCGTAAAATCATTATCGAATTTTCAATACGGAGAGAGAGCATTTATGTTACATAAGGAACATTTAATTTGGAGCTCCAAGTGATTCCCTAATAATCAAGTTTTATTTACTGTATAAAATATCAATAAATACAACGTAGCTAATACACGCAATTGTTCAAAAATTGTTCTTGAATTCATTTGAATTAAATATATCGTTTATTCAAGTCATATGCACAACATATTTAAACACGCGTTGAAAAGTCCTTCCTCTATGCAGTATCATATTCTTATGATTTCCCTCGCTTCCGCTGGATTTCATCTAGCGTTATAAAAATATGGTCTTTCTGTAAACAAACCATTCACGATATCACGCCGACATCTTGGTTTTTTACCAGCTGCATCGCTTGCAATTTCCGGCGAAAGGTTTAATTTGATATGCTAATTAGACCCCTGCCGTCTAACAACAATTCTGTCAAAGTTTTATCTCTAGCATCGTAATGGTGAACTGGAATGAAACTCATGTATCAGCGATAATCAACCGTCAAATATGGTCTACAGTTTTGGAAATACCCTTTCACAGAAAGGTAATTAATGTATTATAAAAATACATATTTTAAAAAATGTCAAGTACCTATTCCATTAGGTTACCTTGACCGTAGCCAGAGTCAGAACAAAGAACTACTAAAGATTCACCTCTTGCAATTTTTTTTCTTAAATATGGTATGCATACATGCAGCAATTATAAAGTGCATTAATTTTGTTTTTCAATAAAGCATGTCATGGAATTAATATGAAACTTTTTTTCAGCAAAATGGTATGTGTATTCAATTATTTATACCATTCCAATTCTTATATGAGAATGAAAACTGTGAAATGTATATAACATTTATTTTTGTCGAAATCTGCTTCCAAAATAAGAAATGACTCTCTAACAGTTGTGTCTAGGGATCCGTGTGTGCCCTGTTCTTAGTTTTGCATTATTTATGGAATTGATGAGATTAATCATTGTCCGTCATATTCATTTTCCTAATTGACCTCTACACTTAAAATCAAGAAATCCAATCTTTTTTTTTTTTTACAGAAATCATTCTTTTTACAATGAAATATTTTGAAAATAAAAATCTTACCTTTCATCACTAAAGACGTGACTATGGTCATCAGAACAGTTAATTTGATGTACTTTTTATGAGAACACATTTTCAGTCTTGTCCATGAATTTACGCTTTCTCTCTCAAAATAGATCATTTTTATTTAGGGAAGGTTGTCCCTTTGTTATCCAGAATAAATTCTTGACAAATCCCTTGTGTATATTTCAGGATTTGGATTGTCAAGCATTTATCGTTGTGTATTATGAAAACAACAGCAATTTGCATATATTGAATCCCCTGTCATCCGGAAATGAAGTAAAGCCTTTAATCTATCCACATTAATTTTGACTCGTATGTAAAAGTTTTGAAAGAGCAAGTCCCATTGTCAGTTTCAGGAGTGAAATTGTGTTTATACCAGCATTTTGATAACTTACAGACATATTTATTGTTAACATTGTCGTGGGATTTATATCTCTTAAATAAAATTGTCATTTTCTCATTTAAGAGAATTTGTAGTCTATTACATGTAGTTCATCTCATAGGTCTCTCCATATCGTGACCGAAAACTACAGATACCTCGGTTATGACATTTGATAAACATTTTATCAATTAACAGTGCGACATTTAACTCTGGACACGACAAAAGTCCGGAGTTTCGCCAACCCTTTTATTAAGGATACAAATAAACCCTTTACAAAAAAAGATGGGATTTTATGTTCACAAGACATGCACCAACATTTACACTTGTAACTATTGTAGTTTTTAAGATATTTCACCTGAAATCAAAAAATCCCATGGGATTTTGGAGGGATTTTTAATCCCACTTGGGGGATTTTCACTCCCACCAAAAATCCTGTGGGAGAAAAAATATAATTTCTCCCATAGGATTTTAACTCCCATATTTAAACTTATTATGGGATACAATGTCCCATAGGAGGAAATGTCCCATAATGAACATGAAATGGCAGTAAATATCCTATTTGAGCATGAATGGGAATAGATATCCCAAATAAAGCACAGGATGGGATTTTTATTCCATGAATATAACAATAAAACAGAAAATTGTATCTTAAAAAGTGTTGTTTGTCATGATTCTTAAAATATACTTAAAAGCCAAGGCATGACATTAATTTTTAAATATATATAGTAATTATAAACTCTTATGTGTCGGCTTATGTGTTTGTGAATAAATGTCTAAAAAACATGAGAGATAATAAAGGATAATAGAGCTCTGCATTACTAAACTTTTCCCCATGCAATTTTAATTGTATACATATAACCTTGCACAAAAATCTCCATATAAAATTGGACGGGACTATATTATTGCAACAAGCAGACAAGAACACTATGAAATACTCATTCACACACGGGCACTGTAAGTTAATGTAAATATATAGTATGTGCATGTATAAATATATATACATGCACATACTACATGTATCTATTTACATCAACTTCCATTGCCCGTGCATTCACATGCAGTTGCTCACATTCACTATTCACAACCCTTCATATGTCGTCAGGTGTTAAAATATGTTCACAGGAACCGGTAATTTGTCAGTGTATTAATAATAGTGTGGGTATACCATATACCGTACCATCCCCTAATCAGCTGCTATTGGGGGGGGGGGGGGGGGGGGCTACAAGGGCTGATACTTCACTCAACACTTCGTTTCAAAATAGTTCTTAAAATTATCGTCACCCACCATCCTTGTCGTTTTATAAAGGGTAGCAGTATTATTACTACATATTAAATTACCAGTTCCTGTGATATGTTGTTGAATTACGGAATAGGCGCATAGGCCTAACTTACAACTTGTTTACATATTGTAGTATCTGGGGAGTCGTCCCCAGTACGACCTGTTTGGCAGACAGCTTCCGGAGCCCGGATGACAGTTCCCGCCAAGAGGCATCTATATACGAGAGCTTGAAGAAGCAAGACGTATACGACGAGCACTACCAGTGTTATAGAAGACAGAAAGATTCTTACAGCGTTATGCATAGGTAAGTCTGTGGGTAACTCACGGGATTACTGGGTCACACTAACACCCCAATTACTTTATTGGCGCCCAACTCGAGGCCACAGGCTTATCGGTGATTTGACAGTTTGTTGTTTTTTCACACCACGCTGGTCAGCCGCCATATTGGCGGGAAGTCTCAGTTTGACTTGGAAATTTTTTTTTTTTCACTTTGAATTAAATTAAGATTTTTGTGATTATTTTAGGATTTAATATTTAATTACAGAATCAATTTAGATTATTGACATTTGCATTTTTGTATACTTGTGCATTGTTGTGTATTATGGATACATCTTTTGATGAAGCGCTGTCTGGATTGGGCTTACGAGCCCACCCAGACACCCCCGCGTTCACGCGTCGTGGCCCTACGCTGTCGCAGTTAGCTTCAGGTAGAGTTGATAACCCATGGGGTTATGGGGGGGCTTATGACAGTATGTCAGGTCCCGGGTTAGAGCCATATTCCCAAGGTGGATCCTTGGTTGGCGGCGATCCCTTTGTCACGCCGTCCTTGCCTTCCTGTTTGAGGGAGGGGGGTGGTAGGTTGAGGGGTGCCCCAGGAGGGGGAGTGAGGTTCTCGGACACTCTACTTGGTTCTAGGGAGGGGGACAGCCCAGAATGGGGTATACGGCGTAGGTGGAACTCAGCAGAGAATCTAATTGGCTTAGATTCACCCAGAAAAGGTTCTGGACTCGACACTTCGTGGTCTAGGGATAGGAATAGGTGGGAGGAGGATTTCTTGTCCCCCATGGGGGGGTCAGTTATTCCTAATGTCTCGGCAAGGCCCACACCGGGTAGGGGGGATGGTTTCGACTATGGATTTAGTTCAGGGACTTTCCCGGAACATCATACCCCCTCCCTGCATCCCTATGCTCCAGGGTCACGGAGGTTTTCGGCCCCACTCCCTCGCTCGTGGGCCGATGATCAGGCAGTAGGCCAGCTTAGTCAGAGTTTACCCCTGGGGGGCTTAGGTTCACGCTCACAGCGTCCCACTCCCAGACAGGATCCCCCAGTCGCCCCTTTTTCGGAGCCAGGGATTTCCTATGGGAATTATCACCCCCCACAGGCCAGCCAAAGCTATGACCTACTCACAGGGTCCCCACCCCCACATGCCCATCCTTCACATGTGCAAGACCCTTGGGCTGGGGGGAATACCCCCCATCCCCAGCATTCGGTACCCCCTAGGCTTGGCGGTTACGCTAGCACACCTATGCCCTACCCTACCATGATGACTCCACCCTATCAACAGGGACCCTCCGCTTATCCTGGCACCACGGCCTGTGGGTTAGGGGACGAGGGGGGTAGAGTAGCTCATGTTAGGCCCCAGTTAGGTGTTCCCGACACACATACCCCTTTCCTTGGACCGTTGGCCCAGGGGCCCGCTCCGGTGCCCCACCTCCCCACGCCCGCCCCTCAGTACCCTAGGTCTGGGGGATACGCGACGGGCACTGGAAGACACGCGCCTAAGTACAAGGATTTGCGGTACGATGGGAAAAGTAGCTGGAAGTCCTTCCTGCACAAATTCGCTCGCTTGGCCCGTAGCCAACAGTGGACCGAGCCTGAACAGCATGACCAATTCTGCTTCTCCCTGGAAGGGACCGCCAGTGATTACTACACCCTGTTGCTGGACACTGATCGCAACCTCTCATTGACCGACATCCTGAGGAGATTTGAGAAACGTTTTGGATCCTCAGCGCCAGACCTGTCACACCAGCTGAACTTCCAGTCAGCGTCCCAGAATGCAGGCGAGTCTTTGAGACATTGGGCAGATAGGGTGCTCACCCTGGCCACACAAGCCTTCCCATCCGTGCCGGATGTTCATACTCACGCCATTCCGCGGCTGTGTTATGGCGCCGAGGACCGGGACGCAGGACTCTATGCCCTGGATGGCCAGCCCAAGACGGTTGAGGAAGCTGTTGATCGGATGCAGTATTACCAGCATTCGAGGCAGACTAGGTCGTCAAAGCCTAGGCGGGATGTGAGGCAGGTAGCCCAGGAGGAGGCCCCCGATTCTGACAAGGAACTCAGGGAGATGCGCCAGCGCCTTCAGGAGATAGAGAAGGAACTCCGAGGGCGGACCCCCTCTCCTCGGAGACCTTCATCGCCACCTTTGAGCGGAAATCGGAAGTCAGTAGGTTGCTACAAATGCGGGGCCATGGGGCACTTCAAGAGGGAATGCCCGGAGCTGAAGGGGAAAACTGAGGCGAACCAGGGTCAAGGGGCCAAGGCCAAGCCTAAGGACGGCCACGAGACGCAGCAACGTTCGTCAGAACCACGAGGGCGGGGAGCCAAGACCCGCCAGTCACAATTTAGTGGAGGGCCTACGCAGCGGGAAGTCAGGGTGCTGACTCCAGAGCGCTCCCCAGTTAGGCCAGGGCCGTGCGACGCTCGCACGGGGACAAGTCGGTTTGCAGGAGGACACAGGCAGGCGCCCTCCTGCATGCGCCGCTCCAGGAAGGGCACACTCCAAGTGCGGTTCAAGGAGGCATCCGAGGAGGAGGAGGAGGAGGAATCCGATGACTGGGTCATAGGGTGGGAGGAGGACAAATACGAGCCCTCTCCCAAGGATATGTTGTCGGGATTCAGGCTCCCTGAGGATATCGTGGTGCCGGAACTGCCCAGGTTTGGGGCAGAGAACCAGGGGGATGGGGAGGAATTTCCGGAGGATTCGGAGGACTTGCCGGATCAGGAGCCCTCGCTCATTCAGGAGGAGCAGGCCGGCGCGTATCTCGCGCCCAGGCCTAGTGAGTGCCCGGAGCCAGTTAAGGCGCAGGTTCAGCCCAAGGAGGAATGTGGGCTGGGGGTGGTCAGTGGTCAGGCGGAGGACGGGACCGTGGATATGCCATGCCGGCATGCGGGAGAAGCCCATGAAGAGTTGCCTGTGCCTATAGGGCAGATACGCCCAACCACCGGATTCATGGTCGAAATGGTAGTCCAGGGAGTCAGACTACAGGCAGTGGTAGACACTGGGGCGGAGGTGAGTGTGCTGTCCACCCGGGTCTACGAGGAGCTCGACCCCAAGCCTCCCATCAAGCAGCATGTGACCTTGGTTCAGGCAGGGGAAAACGCTCGGATGAGGGGCTTCGTCATTGGCCCTGTGGCAGTTTGCCTGGGAGACACAGAACACAACGTCGACCTGTATGTGGCTCCCCTGCAGGACCAAATGCTGCTAGGTATGGAGTTTTTGCATCAGCAGAAGGCTCACTTAGACCTGGAGCATGGCACCATGACCTTGGGGAAGGAGAAGGTCCCTATGACGTTCGGACGCCCAGGAGGGGGACAGGAGGCTCAGGTTTCGGTAACAAAGTCTATCAGGGTTCCAGCTGCCTCAGTCGTCTTATGCCCTTGTCATTTGGATAAGGAGTTGGAAGACTTCGTAGTCAGCCCTCAGATCACACGACTCTCGAACCTACTACTGGTGCCGCACACTTATCACACTGGGGGGAGGTCAGCAGTGACCTGCTTTATCAACGCCTCGGACGAGGATGTGTCCATCCCAGAGGGCAGTGTGATAGGTTCAGCCTCGGAGGCCGGATTTCGGACGCCGACTCCGGACATAGTCCGGAATGTTTGCAGTGTGGCTAATCCCCACACTGATTCGGGGGCTGAGGTCCCCGAACACTTGAAGGACCTCCTTGATCGCTCGTCCAAGGAACTGACCCCAGAGGAGCGACGGATGCTCGCAGACCTGCTCAACGAATTTCAGGACGTATTTGCTACGGGGGAATTCGACTTTGGTAATTTCACGGCTCTGGAGCATGAGATCGACACAGGCGAGGCTCGTCCAGTTAAGGAGAGGATGAGGCGCACCCCGCTGTTCTTCGTGGACGAAGAGGAAGCACATCTTAAGAAGATGTTGGATGCAGGTGTGATCCAGCCCTCGGTGTCAGAGTGGGCCTCCGCCCCTGTGTTGATCAGGAAGAAGGACGGGCAAGTTCGGTGGTGCCTAGACTACCGTAAACTCAACGACGTGACCCGGAAGGACGTATTCCCATTGCCCCTCATTGACGAGTGTCTAGACACTTTAACTGGCAATGTGTGGTTCTCGAAGCTCGATGCCAACTCAGCTTTTCACCAAATCAAGATCAGCCCTAAGGACAGGAAGAAGACCGCCTTTGTCACGAAGTACGGGCTCTTCGAGTTTGTTCGTATGGGATTCGGATTGTGCAATGCGCCGGCGACTTTTTCCCGTGCCATGAGCCTGGTGTTAAGGGGACTCACATGGAGTATAGTCCTGGCCTTCCTGGATGACGCCTTAGTCCTCGGTAAAGACTTTCAAGGTCATTTGGACAACTTGAAAGCGGTATTCCGGAGATTCCGGGAGTTCGACCTTAAATTCAAGCCCAAGAAGTGTGAGCTGTTCCAGACTAAGGTTGAATTCTTGGGGCGCCAAGTGAGCGGAAAGGGTATTGAGATGGGGGACACTTACATCACAGCAGTGAGGGAGTGGGCTCCCCCAACCAATGTCAAGGAGGTAGAAAGGTTCCTGGGGTTTGCGAACTACCATCGGACCTTCATAGCTGGGTATGCCCAGTTAGCGTGCCCGCTTTATCAGGTGACAGGGAAAAAACCCTTTGAATGGGGTCACGAGCAGCGGTCAGCATTCGACGCTTTGAAGAAAGCACTCACTAGTCCGCCTACACTGGCCATGCCTATAGCAGAGGGTATGTTTGTATTGGATACGGACGCGTCAGGGGAGGCCATAGGGGCTGAGCTCAGCCAGATTCAGGACGGGGTTGAGAAACCTATAGCTTATGGGAGCCTTGGCCTGAATAGAGACCAGAGGAAGTATTGCACTACACGGCGGGAGCTACTGGCGGTTGTGAGGTTCACTCGCATGTACCGCCATTACCTCCTGGGAAGGAGATTCAGGGTCCGGACAGACCACCATAGTCTCATTTGGCTGCTGAACTTCAAATCCCCTCAGGATCAGCTGGCCCGCTGGCTAGAGGAACTTAGCCAGTATAATATGGAAATACAGCACCGCCCAGGCCGGCGCCATATCAACGCTGATGCCCTATCCAGATTGCCACACTCATCTTGTGCCTCTGGCGCCGCTTTTGCTATTCATCCCAGCGACCTGCCCTGCGGAGGTTGCCTGAAGTGCACGAAGGCTCACCAGTCGTGGAACACCTTTGTGGAGGAAGTGGATGACGTGGCTCCACTCGCCCGCCCGGGTACTTGGACTTACTTAGAAGAGCCTTCGTCGGACGAGGAAATTGACTTGGCTGAGGACTCGGCTATCAACTTGGCCCAGTGCAAGCCCGGAGTCGTCCCGGAGGGCCACAGCCCTGAGATCAGTGAGGCGGCTTGGAACTATGTCTCCCGAGAAATTCTCGGGCCACCCAGCCAGATAGTGGACCTTGAGAGTGACGACACGGCATCTGGTCCGTTCAGAACCCAGGTACGGCTGCTCACCAGTCCTCAGATACCAGTTGTTGTTAGGACACTTACAGATACCGGCAGTGGTTCCCTGTCCCTCGTAGGCATGACCGCAGACGAGATGATGCAGAGCCAACAGCAGGATGCGGACTTGAAGCTCTTTGGCCAATGGCTGTCAACTGATGGAGAGCCGGCGGAGGGAGAGCTGTTCCTAGCAAGCCCGGCTTTGAAAAATTACTGGATTGACAGGGAATTTTTCATGAAGGATGAGGACCAAGTCCTTTGGAAGTTGGTGGGGGAGGGAGAGTCGAGGAGTCGGCTATTGGTAGTCCCCCGGGAATTGAGGGAGGAAGTTCTCAGGCTGTGCCACGACGTCCCTGCCTCAGGCCATCAGGGAATCAGCAGGACTAAAGCCCGCCTTAGGGAGCGCTTTTTCTGGTATGGCATGATGAGGGAAGTAGAGGGCTTTGTAAGCACTTGTGGGCCCTGCAGCAGGAACAAGCATCCCCAGCGACACGCGCGAGCAGAGATGATAAAGTATCATGCAGGAGCTCCCATGGAGAGAGTGCACTTGGACTTCCTGGGCCCACTGCCCAGGACTGACAGTGGCAACGAGTACGTGCTTGTGATGGTGGATCAATTCACTAAGTGGGTCGAGTGTGTACCACTTCCCTCCCAGACAGCTGAAGTGACCGCCTCAGCAGCAGTGAACCAGTTCTTTGCCAGGTTTGGTTGCCCGTTCCAGGTATTTACTGACCAAGGGCGCAACTTCGAGAGCAAGCTCTTTGCAGCAGTCTGTGAGCTACTGAAAATCCATAAGGCACGAACAACCCCTTACCGGCCCTCGGCCAATGGCCAAGTAGAGCGGTACAATCGGACGTTAATGGATGCTGTCAGGTGCTACATAGACAAGGCTCAGAACAGCTGGGACATACACTTGGCCCAGATAGCAGGCGCCCTGAGGTCGTCTGTGAATCGTAGCACAGGGTTTACGGCTAACAAGTTGATGTTAGGTCGGGAGACCAACACCCCAGCAGACCTGATGTATGCTCCCCCCATACGAGGCGAGGACCTAGACTTAGAGGACTATGTGGTGAACCTGGAGAAGTCCATCCAGGCCGCCCACGAGATCGCCCGAGCCCGACTTCGGACTACCGAGGAGCGCATGAAGCGTGATTACGACCTTAGGGTCAGGTTTCGAGCCTATCAGGAGGGGGATACAGTCTATGTCCTGGACACAGCCACCGTGAAGGGGAAATGCCGTAAGCTCAGCCCCTCATGGAAGGGTCCAGGGCTGGTGGTCCAGAAGCTCAGTGCCCACCTCTACCGAGTAAGGACCAAGACGACGGTTATGCTGGTCAACCATGACCGCATGAAAAAGTGCGAGGACCGTGACTTACCTCGCTGGCTTGCCAATGCCCGGGAGAGGTACTTAGCTGAGAAGGGCTCATGTCAGGCCATAGACGAAGGGGTTCATGCCAGAACCCCTACCGGGGCTGTGTCAGAACCGGAAGGCATCCCGAGGACACAGGACCCGGCAAGTCTCCAGGATCCAGAGGTTGCACAGGTTCCCCCGGAGGAACCAACCCCTACACCGAAGCGCAGACGGGGAAGACCGCGTAAACATCGCGCGCCATCACCGGCTCCCCCGAGGGCCCCCTCGGGGAAAACGCGCTATTGCCTCTGCCGCCAGGCGGACGATGGCAAACTTATGATACAGTGTGATAGGTGTGAGGAGTGGTTTCATGGGAAGTGTGTGGGAGTGACTCTGGAAGATGCAGAGAGGTTAGATAATTATGTGTGCTCCCCTTGCTCCTGTAAGGGTACGGGTGGCTCACACCTTCTTCTTTCTCTTTGCAGAAAACAACGTGACGCTGAGTCGGAGGGGGGTTCCCCCCCCAGGAGCTGGAGGAGGGAGCGGGCACGCTTCCAGAGGGACGACTCCTCGTCCCAGAGCGGGAGGAGGCGGAGGGCCACTCCGCCACCCCGCAGGCCCAGCCCAGTAAAGATCCGGGAGGACTTTGGGGACCCCAGGGATGCGGGGGCTCCCAATCGCCCTAGCCCCCACAGCAGTCGGGACTCGGAGTGCCCCCTGCTGTGCGGGGTAGCTACCCGGAAGCTCCGGCAGCATGTCACGCTGACCCATTTGCCGCCGGTCTTCCGGCGTGGCGTCCCCCCCTCCCGGGAGGTCTCGTCCATCCGGGAGAGGGTCCTGAAGTGGTTGGCCAGGACCCTCCTCGGCCCAGGTGCCACTCTGTCCGAGTTGGCATCTTCCTTACGGGCCGAGGAGGTGTTCCCGGACCCCCACGGTGGCCTCACACCAGACCTGGTGGAGGCCATGGACAGTCTGTGTCGTAGTGTGGGGGAAGCCCCTCCCCCAGTTTACGAGTTGCGCGGGGACGTCCACCCCGCGCTCCTCCTCCATTGGAGGGCACAGGCTGTCTTGCTTATCAAGATAGACCCCTGCTCGAGGGCGGCCTACAAGAGGTTGGCCGCCAGCGAGAGGATAGGTCGTAGGCGCTTGAGGGACTTCTCTATGAAGCCCAACTCGTCGGGGGGTCCCTCACGCGCCAGAACGAGGCCCTCCTCGGGGGCTCCGGCTCCGGGGACCGCTGCTCCCACGGCGCCGCCGGTAGCTCCTGAGGAGGCCCCGTTCATCCGCCAGGAGCCGAGAGATGCCTCCCCCTTCTCAGACGATGGGCCTCCCCCCCTTGAACCGATTCAGCCAGAGGGGTGGGAGTTGGACTTTGAGGAGGAGGAGCCGGTCGAGTGGTGCCCTCTTGGACCAGAGATGATCGAAGGGGGTGCCACCGACCAGCATCAGGGTGGGGGGGATTCGTCCCCCATGCTCGAGTTTGGGGAGAGCCCTTTGGACGGGGATATAGGGGGCCCTCAGGTCGGTGGGGAGGAGTTCCCTAGGCCACCCCCTGGGTTCGTTACCTCCCAGTACATGACTGCGGAGATGCCTCGGGGGTGGCATGGTGCCCGCAGGGTGACCCTGGCGGTGATCCAGGAGTGGTAAGTCGCTCCTGGATGTTTTCCCCTGGTTTTGGGGGAAGGTCACAGTTTTAGTGTGAGAGCCAGGGGTGACCCTGGTCCACATGGGGGGTGGATTTTATGGGGGGTTTCCCTTTACCACCGGGCAGGGGTGCATGGCCCAGGACAGGCTGTCCTGGTTTGCACTGGGGACTAATTCGGGGGGTTTCTCCGTCAGAAGTTTAGGGGTTGTGGGTCACAGGGTATCCCTGTTCCACACCGGGTAGGGACCTTAGAGGTCTCAGTTAAATTCTTCCGGGAGTATGCCCGGGTCCTCTCTTTGCCGGAGTTTTCCGGCGTCCTCGGATAAGTCTCTCCGAGGGGGCGTGGCGCGCCCACCTTGATTACTGGTTAGACCCATTTCTCCGTCCTTCAGAGAAAACGGGGGGGAGTGTAGTATCTGGGGAGTCGTCCCCAGTACGACCTGTTTGGCAGACAGCTTCCGGAGCCCGGATGACAGTTCCCGCCAAGAGGCATCTATATACGAGAGCTTGAAGAAGCAAGACGTATACGACGAGCACTACCAGTGTTATAGAAGACAGAAAGATTCTTACAGCGTTATGCATAGGTAAGTCTGTGGGTAACTCACGGGATTACTGGGTCACACTAACACCCCAATTACTTTAATATTCTAAAATTAGTGTTAAGTGCTTACGGTGAAAGATGAACTCTGCTAGGTGATGCTAAGTTGTTTAGTGAACCGAATCAGACATCTCAAATAAGATTCTCGATTATTTAACAACACAAGAATCGTTTTACAAAATGCATGCTTCGGTCCATCTTTCCCTCCCTTCTACAATCGTATTCATTCTCAAGTCAAAGTACTTTCTCCGATTGCTACCATTACCTTAAGCGTCGAAAAGACTTTGACAGGCGTGTCAGAATAAACGGTTAACAGACGTCTCGACTCTAGGGAAGTTCGGCTCTAAGTGTTCTAAACATCTCGAACGATTTTATAGTGATAAACTTCTATGATTTTCGACATTTGTGTATCAATGTTTTATGAATATTGTAGACTTTTTTACTTATAAAGCAAAGCAATGTTATCGCAAATTTTTAGGTCTACTTACAAATGTATTAACCCCGAGATCCGCCACTAATTAGTTACACAAGTTGTGTGGTTACAACAGTCTTCACTTATCATTTTAATTTCATTGGATGATAAAATAGATGACGTTAATATTTTGAATACCTTGTATACGCAAAAGAATTTAACTATACGATGTTTATTTTTCAAATTATAACTTCAGTGGCGAATGAGCGGATCCCCCGTCCCATTCCCATCCCTCACGCATAATACTAATTATTTCCCCAGCCACTTAATGACCAGATATACACGACTATTGAATGTAAAGCACTTTTCAGTCATTGTGTACTCCCAATTAATTAACAATCTACCCTCGTAAATCATAATCGTTACGCTTCGTTGGACATGAAACCTTAAATCAATCCATTGACACTACTTAGTCAACGATTTTGTATTGTGATACATTTCTATGATTTCGGACATTTATATATCAGGATTATCTGATTTATTTATCAGTGTTCAAAAAGCAAAGTACATGTACCGTTACAACGATTTTATACCTACTTCTTATAATACCCCCCTGGATCCGCCACTAGCTAAATTAATTCTGGTGATGCCTATAACAGCGGTACGTACATGTACTCACCTATCATTCTAACTTATTGAAAGTTAAAATAAATGTAGATATAATGTAAACATTTTGAATACTATATATATATATATATATCATATGATGTTTATTAACTTTAGTGGTGGATAACCGAGAACGACACCCCACCCCTACTTCGCACAATTCAATTTCTAATATTGACAAGCGGCCCATTTTGACCAGATAGACATTACCCTTGAACGTAAAACACTGGTCAGTCATTGTGTATTTCTAATAAACAAACTTCATCATTGAATACAGACCGTTATGTTGCCACTGACACTACTTAGTCGTGAGTTGATTTTGTACGTGATAAATTCCTATGATCTTTACTCGTATGTTTCATTGCTTATTTGGAGTTTTTATTTGTTTGGTTTTTCCCCCTTCTTCTTCTTCTTCAAGAGCAAAGTATTGATATTGCAGTTTAACCCCCTGGAACCGCCAGTTATTAGGTAGACGTATTGTGTTGATCTACTAATTAGGTAAATGAAGTCAATGGATATCTGCGGTAATATTTAGCGTTATTCACTTAATATTAGCTTCCTAACTATATTGAAAGTTGAAATAAACAACGTTAACATTTCGAATACTTTAAATATCTAGGATACATAATCATACGAGGATTATTTTTTTAATATTTTGAAATTAGAAAAACAACTTTAGAGGCGGAGGAGCGGAAGCCATCCCTCTTCCTGCAGGATTTATGGTCCAAAATTGACAAAAGGCTCGTTTTGACCAGATAGAAATGGCACTTTCAAACGGAAAATATTGGTCAGTCATTGTGTACTTCCAATTAAAAAAACTACTCCCATTGTAACTCTACTTAGTCCCTGGTATTCTACAATGTACAATTTGAATATTTCATATCTGTATGGTATAAACAGTCACACGATGTTTAGTTCGGAAATAAAAAAAAAAATGTAGTGGGGACACTGGTCAGTCATTGTGTATTCCCAATTAACAAACTACCCTTTTAAATCCTACTCGTTACGGTTCGTCAGACATGACAACATATCCGAACTAGTCTTGTATGTATGGATGTACTTGTTTATTGTAATTAAGGTCTGCTTCGCAATGAAAACCTGTTATCATTGACAATTAATTGTTATTCCACTTAGTCATCGATTTTTTATGTGATACATTTCTATGATCACGGACATTTATATATATATCAGGGTTGTCTTGTCAGGGTTTATTTATCATTATTCCAAAAGCAAAGTACTGTTATCACGATTTTATGCCTACTTCTTACCCCTCTGGATCCGCCACTAGCTAGATAATTTTGGTGATGCCTATAACAACGGTACTCATCTATCATTGTAACATTATTGGAAGTTAAAATACAAGTAGATATAATGTTAACATTTTGAATACTTTACATATATACATGTTAAGGAATTCATCATATGATGTTTATTAACTTTAGTGGTGGATGACTGAGAGCGAACATCCCCCTCTTCCTCGCACAATTCAATTTCTAGAATTGACAAGTGGCCCATTTTTACCCTTGAACGTAAAGCACTGGTCAGTCATTGTGTAATTCCAATTAACGAACTTCACCATTGAGTCCTAACCGTTACGCTTCGTCAGACACTAACCCACTAATACTACCTAGATACTGATTTTGTACGTGATAAATTTCTGTGATCTTTACTAGTATGTTTCATTGTTTATTTGGAGTTTCTATTTGTTTGGGTTTTCTATTTTCTTCTTCTTCAAAAGTAAAGTATTCATATTGCAATTTAACCCCCTGGATCCGCCACTTTTTTAAGTAAATGTATAAATATAATTGTGTTGATCTATAATAATTAGGTAAATGAAGTCAATGGATATCTGCGATAATATTCAGCGTTATTCACTTAGTTTCCTAACTATATTGGAAGTTGAAATAGACAACGTTAACATTTTGAATAATTTAAATATTTAGAATAGATAATCGTGTTTATTTTTGAATATTTTGAAATTTAAAAAAAAAAAAACTTTAGCGGCGGAGGAGCAGAAGCCACCCCTCCTCCTGCAGGATTTATTGTCCAAAATTGACAAAAGGCTCGTTTTGACCAGATAGAAATGGCACTTGAACGGAAAATACTGATCAATCACTCTACTTAGTCCCTGATATTCTATACAATGTACAATTTCAATACTATATGTACAGGAAATAATCACACGGATATAAAAAAAAAAAATAGAGTGGCCCAACTGGTCAGTCATTGTGTATTCTCAATTAACAAACTATCCTTTTAAATCCTAGTCGTTACGCTTCGTCAGACACGACAACATAACAGATTGACCCTAACCGAACAAGTCTTGTAATTAAGGTCTTCTGCTCCCAAATGGAAACCTGAATAAGATATCATTAAGGTCTTCCGTTTCCAACGGAAGATTCCGTTGTTCTTGACACTACTTAAATAATAATAATAAAATTTTAAAAAATAGTGGTCCCACTAGTCAGTCATTTTGTATTCCCAATTAACAAACTACCCTATTAAATTCTACACGTTACGCTTCGTCAGATACGAGATCATAAGTCATTGACCCTAACCTATCTAGTCTAGTATATATGGGTTTTTTGATTACTGTAATTCAGGTCCTCCGCTTCCAACTGAAGACCTCATTGTTATCTCTGTTATCATTATGGTCTTCCGCTTCCAAAGAAAGATTTCGTTGTTATTTTTGACACTACCTAGAGACATAATCTCGAACATTTATGTATTGATGATTTGTTGTTTGTTGTAATTTTTGGTGGAAGCTTTACTGGAGTTGAAATAGTTACGGTTGATATTGGAAATAGATTTTACAATGAAGAACTAATACTGTCTTCATTACTAGGAAAACTTTAGTAGCGGACTGATCAAAGCACCCACCCTTTCCCCAACCCCTCGACCAGCCATCACGTATAGTTCATTTTCCAAAATATATAGATGCAACACTTGATCGTAAAATAGTGATCAATCAATGCATATTCCTAATCAACAAAATACCTTTAAAAGTGCGACATTTAACTCTGGACACGATAAAAGTGCGGAGTTTTTTGTCTATGACAACCACATATTTTCTTCAATAAAAACACTGAAATTTCACTCTGTCATTAAATGTACGTATACGACGCGATCTAATCAAGCCGGCATAGAGGCGCCCCATGCGAAAATTACCCTTATCAAATGTTACATACTTCGGATTTTTATTGAGCTTAATCCTAAATAATGCACATCTAGATAATTTTCCAAAAATATATGAAACTTTTTACTTGTATCAAAATTCTTTCTGTTTTATATCTTCTAAATTTTACCATAGAGTTAACTAACAGTCTCACTTGCGGAATTAAGGGGTGTGGAGATCGCACCCCCCCCCCCCCCCCCCCCCCCATCATTTCAAAGATAAGAATTTAATGTGCTTGAAATTGCTCTGCTTCAATATTTTCTCCCGTAAGGGAGGGGGACAACCCCTCCCGAACCACCCTAACCGTGATTTGGTTAGTCCTCAATTGCAAAGCCCCTGTAGTCCAATATCCAGTATCCAGTTAATGTAGGGCTTTTACATGTAATATGTATATCAGATATGTTTTATCCCGTGGGGATCCGGTGTTGTATCATAGACCCCCCCCCCCCCCGGAAAAACGGGCCCGGAATTGCGCCCCAGCATATAATTTCCCCCTATGTACAAAGTCAGTAAAGAGTCTCCCCTTTGGCGGAAAAATCACCCTGGTATATATAGACCCCCCCCCCCCCCCCTGTTTCCGGATTTCATTTGTTATAATAGTTTAAGGAAATAGATATGCGCTCATTAATATTACGATATTCATAAAACAAACGAATATTTTTTGTTGTTGACATGATGAAGTTGGATTTACACGCTGAAAACTTTGAAATGCATATTGTAAATACAATATGCTTACCAAAAGACTTTAACGATGGTCAATATAAGTAGGATTTTTCGTAAAAAATCGACTATAAGATGTATAATTAAAATATTTGAAAAGTAAAATAGATGAACTTTATAAATAAAAGTTATTAAATTTTCTCGTTTATTTAAATTAAAAAATCATTTAAGTTCTTCCCAACTTTACTAATTCAAATGTTAGATACTAGTAAATAACGATAAAGACTTTTAAGATGTCTGAATGAATTTTGATATACCATTACACGATTTGAGCAATTTCCTTTTTATAAAAAATCATAAGATGATGATTGTTCACGATACACACACACAAAAATAATCAGAAGAATTACTGGGTCTAAATAAGCAAGAGAATTCTAGTAATAGAAATGGAAACAGATACATAGCTAAAATGTAAGAATGGGGGTGTACTGTCATTTAGGGGGAATTTCTATATTGGGACGGTTTTTCCAAGGGGGGTTGGGTTGGACCCGGGTTAATTCTTCGTAAGGGGAAATTCTATTCCAGGCCCATCTTTCCGGGGGGAATGTCTATCCCGGGCCCGTTTTTCCGGAGGGAAAGTCTATGCGGGGGAGAATCTTATGCTTTACAAATGGAAATCTTCAATTCAAAATACCCAGTCTAAGCTTCGATGATTCTGGCTGTATGAACTTCGTAATATTAGGGGTGGGTCCAGGAAATGCGGTTACAGGGAGGGGGCGCCACTTTATGAGGCAGGGGGTCTGGGGGCCGCCTTGAGGCCCACAGTGGATCCAGAGCAAAGCGCTGGTGGAGTTCAGCGGGGCGAAGCCCCTGGAAGCTCCGGGATTTTACAGGGCTTGAAATATGTCTTCTATTTAGTCATTTGTGAAATTAATAAAATGACTCAAATTTTATGGGTTTTAGAACAAAATTAAGTTCTCCCAATAAAGTAATGCAAGAAATCAAAAGATTTTGTCATTTATTTCTCCGGGAGTGGAAGAAATTATTGCTTCTTTTATCGTTTAGTACATTTTTCTAAACAAGATACCGCGATTTACCTTAAATTTGAAAATTTTAGGGGGGGTGGTTGCACTGAATATAGGTGTATGGAAATGTATAGATCTTTGTACGTGCATTTTAATAACCAATTGGGACTTCACTTCAGAGTAACACAAACTGGGACTAAAGCATGCAATTCCTAACACTAAAAACTGGTCTGAATCCCCCCCCCCCCCCACTCGCTTATATACCCTACAAAATTTACCTGCAATATTACATAGTATTTACTAATGTCAATTATTATAAGTTCTTTTCATTAAAAACATGGAATTTACAAATGGATGAAAAATACAAATTTCACTACATAGACTTAGGTGTACAAGTGGTTTTCGTCAAGTTTCCGCACTCATTTTTCATCTTGATAGCTTTCTCCCTGCAAAAACTTGGTGTGTCCTGCTGAAACTTGATATATCTACGTTGTTTTCAAGTAGTTTCCGCAACGACAATTTGCTGAAAGCTGATCAAGTTTGCGCAAATTTCGGTTTGCAGAAACTGTTCTGTTTTAGTATGCACATTGCTATACTGATAGTCTACCGCAAAGTTTTGATAAGTTTCCGCAATATTTTAGTTCTGTATCAGTTTGTACAATATGGTGTATACCAATTTTCAGCTTTGTGGAAACTTACTGAGACTTTATCATCGCCATGTAATTATAATAGGATGTTTGTGTTGCAATCAATATATAGAATTTTTAAAAAGATAACTGAAAACACTCGGACTAAATGCAAAGACAGCCTGTTACATGTATATTATAATTTACGGAATGTGTTTTTCCCCTTTCGTTGTTAGTCTCACCCCCTCCCTTTGGAGGGATGGTGGTGGTGTCCATTTGTACTAATGAAGTATCACCTATAAGGTGTCAGTGTATTCTGGTAGATTATTGCAATATACATCAGTGGCGGATTTAGAGGGGGCGTAGGCGGAGAAATAAATGACAAAATCTTTTAATTTTTTTAATTACTTTATTGGGAGAACTTAATATTTTCCCCCAAAAAAACCTTAAAATTTGGGTCATTTTATTAATTTCACCTTATTAAATTGATAGAAAATACATGTAGTACAAATGACTAAATAGGAGAAATATTTCAAGCCCCATAAAATTTGTAAAACCCAGGAGTTTCCGGGGGCTTCGCCCCCTGGGCCCCAACCAGGGCTTCGCCATGGACCCACTGCCTCATAAAGTGGCGCCCCGTAACCACAATTCCTGGATCCGCCCCTGTACATGTAGATATGAGGAGATACTGTCTGTATAAGTTGATAGCTCATCAAACGCACCTCCTGCGATGTGAAAGTGAAAATAGCTGCAATCCTCGCCGGCGGAATTATGGTAAGGTTCAATTTCAGCAACTATTTGCGATAATGTGCTCCACGAAGATTTCCTTAAAGATTACAATTATTCTAAATGAACCCTGTGCTTCCTAATCCCCGTAATGTAGTTCTTGTTCATCAGTGGCGGATCGAGAGGGTTGTAGTCACTCCACTTTACTTCCATAGTTTTAAACAAAACTGGTCATTTTACCAGTTTGCGATATTCACCCATCTTTGGGGCCGGGGCGGAATAGGCACAAACTTGGGTCGCAATCCGCTCATCCTTTAAACAATTCCTGGATGCGCCCTTGCCCACAGGCACCTTAAATATGGATATTACTACCCCCCCCTCAACTTTTTTTCATATTTTTTTTATGGGAATAATTTCTCTGAAGTGTATGAATTCGTAGTCTATTTCATCCCTCTTCGATTCATGTAATCGTTTCACGTTTTTTTTTTTGTAAGCTTTAGAGATTGTCCTTCTACCGGTATAGAGATTGGCCTTCTACCGGTATAATAAAATTCATTTTATTATATACCAGTAGAAGGCCAATCTCTAAATACATGTATCCATACTTCCGGTGCCTGTGCCCTTGCCCGTGGAGAACAATACGTAAAGTGCACTTGTAAATATATTACCATTTTGTCTGTAATGATATTTCAGGGCCGTAAATTAACCTTCAATTTGGAGGAGGCAGGAAAGTAGGCGGGGGTCTGGGGGCCGCCGAGGCCCCCAGACGCTGAGCACATTTTGTGCACACTGAACACGTTTCGTGCAAAATCCTTGATTCTAGGGCCTTCTAAGATGTTACTTGACTAACTCATTCTAAAAGAAAGATTTGGAATGCTTTTTAAGGGAGGTATCATGTTCTTAGTTATTGGAAACAACATAAATTCTAATGAACTTTAAATTTTAATTTTTTTTGGCTCAAAAGTTGGAGGAGGCAGCTGCCTCCTCCGCCTCCATGTAATTTACGGCCCTGTATTTACGGGTGTATTCAATACCACCTCCTAATAAAAACACGGGGGTGGGGGGGGTGGTATCGTATAGACTCTCATTATTATCATTACAAACAAAATTACCGGTTCCTGTGATTAGACAAATATTGATTTATATTCACAAAATAAAAATTAAATCAAAATCGGAACCAGGAAAGCTTAATTGATTCCCAACTACATGGAAATGGACATAAGATTTTAATAGTGATATTGTTTAGCTACAGTTCATAATGCATAAGATATAATTGCAAAAGTATATCTGTTAGTTGGATAATATCTTGTATACAATATAAGAATTTCATAAGTTAACATCAGGGACCTATATACTAACTAGTATATAGGTCCCTGTTAACATCAACACTGTTCCAAGTATCTGATTTAAATCATTACTTCTTTTTACTGGCTAACAATTTCTATTTCTATTAATTTGTCTTGAAAATGAAAAATCCATCGTACCACTGGACTTGTTTATAAAATGAAATTGATCCAACTTTGCCCCAAAATCACAGATTAAACAGTGGCGGATCTAGACCTCACTGTGTGTGTGTGGAGGGCGGGGGGCTTTTTTGGTCAAGCAAAGGAGATATGGTTTTGGTATTAAATGTTAATGAAAATTGAAACATCCATACTTCTTCATTATACTAGCCTGAATATTTAGAAATAATTGTCAAAGTGCACAAATGATCTTACAAAGATTTGGCCTAAAAGCAAAATATGCTTGACCTGGACCATTTAAATTGGCTATAAAAGTGTTTCAGGTGTTTTCCCCCAAAAAGTCACTAAAATGATTTTAAAAGATTTGAGATGACCTTATAGAAATTAACAAATTTTGCACTAATCAAAATTTATAATCCATAGTTTTGAAATGTTTGAGTGGAGTATGAATGGTTGGTATGAGTGATTATATATCAATTGTACATCTTACCTTTAAAAGTATATATTATGATGCACTTAATTTCTATTTGTACAAATAAATTAAAAAAAAATTAAGCCTAAAAAAAATAATTTAAAAAAATTATTATAATCCGAGGATTAATGTGCATTAAATTATACTTTGTTGTACAATATGAAAAAGGTACAAATTAAACAAATATTAGAAAGAGATTACATATCTTAATGGTAGTATAAGTTAACCACATTCACTAACTGCAAAATTGTAGCTCTCTGAGAAAATATTGGGACAGATCTGTACCAATTAATATTTTCTCAGAGAGCTACAGTTCTGCAGCTATTGCATTCACATGATTATGAATTTCACAATATTTCATATGAATTTAAACGTAAAAATTAAAATGTATCCTTTGTCTTTGTATTGGGTGATGTATATTGCAACATAATTTTCAATGTTCATGCTGAGAATTGCTTTGCCATTATTTTCCAAATATCACCATATAAGCCTACAATATTACATATTATGTATCAAATGAATTATTTATAATATTGACTGAAATAGCATGATATGTTGATCATGATATGAAATGCTTATAAAAGTATTAGATGGCAAATTACAACCTCACAAAGTCATTCACCCAGTAATTGTAGATAAGGAACAATGAGAAACAAAGTCAGGGGCTTGCTGAGCTGTAAAGAACATCCCATGTGTATTATACACAAAGGGATTAGTTGGGGTAAAATTCACCAGACAAAACCTGGGTACAGATATAAAAAAAAAAATGGACAAAATGACCATGCAAGGACAAAGTCAATATTAGAAGTTTATTAAAGCATAATAACAAAATGTCACAGGACATAATACTGATTTTTATATAAATTCAGGGGGGAAATCTGTTCCTTTTGTAAAGTTTACAAAAATGCATGTGTAAAATATATGTTATATTTTTATGAGATTGTTTTTCAATTTTATACTATAGATTTTGATAATTATTATTAAATGCTTATTCCTTTTATCATATCTATTGCAAAATATGAATTAAAATAGGATTTTCTTTTACTGATATAGAATACTAATAGGCTTTGTAATCATTGGGTTTACAAATTGCTACACAAGATCTGACATTTTTCACATAGCTTCTGCGTGCATGCATGTCATTTGATTCCATATCAACATATCAATTAATAAGCAAGATTCAAAATGTGAAATTACTTTGAAAAAAAAAAAACACAACAAAAAACTTGATGACTGATAATCTATAATATGCATGATAGTTCAAATTTTCTTATGAATATATATGTATATCAAATGATATGTCAGAACAATCAATTTGCTATTATTGTACGTACATGTATATGCTTTCATAATTTTGCTGTTGTGTGATAATGAAATATTGTCAAATTAAAAAAAAATGTGAAATTACAATTTATTGTCCTTAGGTTTGTAATCAAGAATGAAGGAGTAAATGATAACCTAGTGGTGGATCCAGAGGGGGTGCTGGTTCAGGAAATTTTGCTAAAATAAAGTAAAAATAACACATTTTGAGGGTGGACCCCCCTCCCTTGATAACCAAAATTAATGGTAAAATTCCCCTCTCTCAAAAATTCCTGGATCCATCCCTGTAAGCATTAGACAATCATTAATTTGTCATTCCATTATTCATAATTTCTTCATTGGACACATGGAGGCCAACTCTCACATGTGTGTATATAGACATAATTCCAATTATTTTGAAAATAAAGAGGTCAAAGTACCAATTGAATTCAATATAAAATATATAAAGAATATCTTATCATGGATATAAAGATTAAAACATTTCAATCATGTTAATTAATAGATTTTTAGGTCAATTGATTCTCTCATGTGACCTATTGCTAGTGGTCAGCTTCTGTTGTGACAGTAAACAAAACATCAAGCTTGAAAATATCATGATTCCTAGGGTAGAAATTCTGACTCCAGGAGGAACCAAACTTGATATATAGTGTTTATGTGTAAAACATTTAAATTTAGATAACATCTTCCTTAATGCTATTGATACTTTTAGGTAAAGAAGGAACAGGTAATTGTAAATTTCATGACCTCTATCAGTGATAATAATAATAAAATTTATATACATGCAGCCTTATATAAAACAGTTCATTACTCTAAGGTGCTTTACACAATCTGATTAAAATAAGATCTTTGATCCGCTCCGTTATTGTTATGTCGTTTCAATAAGATCTTTGATCCGCTCCGTTATTGTTATGGAGAGGATCAAAGATCTTATTTATAACAATAACGGAGCGGATCAAAGATCTTATTTTAATGAGATTGTGCTTTACAAGGGCAAGAAGAGGAATGCAACAATAAAATAGAATTAAATGACATTATGACAACTTATACATGTATCTGTAAATTAAATTATCAAAATAAAACACTAATGGCTAAAAGTTGGTTGGTTTTTTGGGTGGTTTTTTTTTGGTATTTGATAATTAAAAACACAGTTTATATATACATGTTAGAATCTAAAGGTTTTGATACTAGCTTTAAAATAGATGGAACCAAAAATGGTCATAGTAATTACATGTCTTTATGATTTAAAAGAATCCTTCTTTAATTTTGTTGACACTAGAATATTATAAATGATGGATGCATTGTCAAGAAAAACAGAAAGATGTACAAAAATTGTGACACTTGCAACTCCAGGGTTCTGATTCAAGGTCAGATCCAAATAGTGTTAAAAGTGTATATCAAGTTTATAATTGTAAAATGTTTCATCAGTATAGACGCTTTTGGGGGAATGAATTACACCTTATACATGTATTATACTTCTACTGAATATTAGAATTTAGCATATAAATGCATGCCTAGAGCAAGAAAAGTTACTGTATTATATAGATTTCATTCATATTGAGGTTAGTAATACTTTTAACTAAATAACTCAGGTATTTAGTTAAGGTCAGTGTCTTGTTGATATTTTTGATGTGTGTATGCATGTACGTGTATGTGTGCGTGTGTGTGTGAAATACAAAAAAATCCATAAAGATTTGTTTCAGAGTTTTGAGTAGTGATCAGTTTTAGCAATCATCAACAGCTAGGGTATGGATCTGAACACTCATCTTTGTTAATTTCTAAAAAGACTTAAATTGCATTTCAAAAGTAGTCAAGTGTTATGTGAAGGAGATTTGAGGAACATATGTTCCTGCTAAATGTGTGTGATCATACATTTGGGGTGTCAATGGATGGAAAATCATCTGAAGATCGAAGTTTTGAAGAAATTGAAATACTTTATTGAATATTAATCAATCTTATTTTCATTCTAAAATCATGTACTCAAAGGAATTTTCTTTCAATTACATATGTAAGTGCATTAAATTGAATTATTTTTCTATTTCTGACTTACATTTAAAACAGTTATGTTTGTCATTTTGTTTCTCAAAGTAGAAAATATTTTCATGTAGATTTTTCTTCCAAGATTATTATTCCTTAGATTTCAATTTAGAACATTCAAGTAAAAGAAAATAAGACTCTAAAAAAGGAGGTCTCCATGTGAATTGAGAGAAAGAAACGGAAATTATAAATTCTGTGGTGACATTAAATTTCATTTCATAATTTTGCCAGCTATAATAAGGTATGATATGAGATTCAGGGTGGTACATTTATGTGCATACATGTACCTTGTATCTCCAATTGAAAATTGATTGCTTTAAATCAATTTCAACATTATGAATATCCTACAAAAGTAAAACATAATGATTTTAAAGTTTAAAAAACACATTGTTTCACTCCTGAAACCTTGACCTCACATGGATATATATTGGTATTTAGTGTTGGTAGGTTTTGGTTCTTTTTGGGTGGATTTTGGATAATGTAGTGAATTTCAGTTAGTTGTAGCACAGTAACATGGAGTGAGCTTGCTTGCTTCCTGATATCTAGTCAATCACTTTTTAAGACATACATATTTTTCAAACTTGCATTGCACATATTTGTTTACATTTTTGGTAGGAGTGTTTTATATGCTCACTATATATGTCATCTTCATATATAGATGTGTAATTGTTTGCAAAAAGAGGAGACATCTAAATTCCTAATAAAAATGATAATTACATTTAAATCATAATTGTGCACTTCATGTACTTTTTACATGCAAAATCATTTCATATAATTATATGGTTTTTGTATTTTCTGTCCATATCTGTAAGTCTGTCTGTCACAAAGTCTTAAATTGTGCATTAAAATGCTTCTCCTCCTGTATGGATTATCTGATAAACTTGAAACTTTGTACAATGCATCATTGCCATTTGCAGATGTGCACATTGTTGGGAGAGGATTTATTGTTATCCTAAAAGTTATAGTGGTTCGATCCAAGAGGGATACGGGTGTAAAATAGCTTGTGACCATTTCTCCTAGTTGCAAACATATTGCAGAGTCTTGAATTTTTATTTTTTTTTTTTTTTTTATACAATACTTCATTATCATTTAATGATGTCTAGATTTCTCTGACCCAGGAATCTAATATTTTCCTAAAATCTACAGTGGATCAAAAACAAGTATTTTAAGTGTTGTTTTTTTTTTTACCCTTTATTGAATAATCTTTGTAAAATTGTATGTGCAAAAGTAAAGATGCTTTGAAAATTCAATTACAAAATTAAACATTTCACTGGTTTGTTAAGGTACTCACTACACTAAAGCTTTATGACACTATGTTACAAGATGGCGATTTAAATGTTTTGGGAAAGTATTTGTATTGATCGATTTATTCGTCTATAACACCATAGCTAAGTGGTTAATTAATAAAGCATTGGGTAAGAGAGAGAGAGAGAGAGAGAGAGAGAGAGAGAGAGAGAGAGAGAGCATTGGGCTGGTGAACTACAGATCTTGAGCTCAAATCCACCAGTCTTTTGTTCATGTGTTGAAATAATATTTTTGAAAATCATGTTTTTATCCAAATTTGCATTTTTTGCTGTTTTTGGCATACACACTTATTGTATATCATCAGATCTTTTTTAAAATATTAAATCTATTTGTACTGATTTGAGAAACTATTTCCCGGTGTAGTGAGCCACCTTAAATGTAAACATAAAAAGACTCCAGTCTTTGTTTACATAACACAGAATGAAGGCTAAAATATTGTTTTTATTCCTGCATCCAGAAGGTTAAAATTTTGGCTGTGAACACAGATTCAGTTATACTTTTCATGTTTAACATTTAAAAAAATGAAAACAAAATAAAAAAAAAACAAACAAAAAAAAACGTAAACGTCCTGTTTGAGAATTTTTCACTTGTATGGAGACGTCACCATTGCCAGTGAAGGGCTGCAACATTTAGGTCTATGCTCGGTGCTTATGCCCCTTTGAGCAGGGGTGGATTAATATTGTGTCACACATTTAGGTAATGTCATATAACTGTAAACAATGTCTCTAGAGGATTTGGGTGTTGCTCAACCGGAAATGTAATAAATGAATGCATAAGATTGGATCATACTTCTTTTTGGACTAGAACATCCAGGACTGAACTTTCTTAGGGTCGAGATGTCTGTTAACCGTTTATTCGTATTTACCTGTCAAAGTCTTTTTGACGCTTCAGGTATAGGAGAAAGTACTTTGACTTCAGAATGAATGTGATTGTCAGAGGGAGAATGATGGACCGAAGCATGCATTTTGTAAAATGATTCTTGTGTTGTTAAATCTTCGAGAATCTTGTTGGAGATGTCTGATTCGGTTCACGAAACAACTTAGCATCATCTAGCAGTAGCAGATTTCCCCGTAAGCACTTAATTAACACTAATTTTAATATATTGTAAACAAATTGTAACTGTAAGCCAGGCTATTCCAAAATTCCACAACATATCAGAGGAACCGGTAATTTAGCCTGTACATAATGATAAGAGTAGGGGTATATACCACACACCCCTAATAAAAGCACTGGGATTACTGAATCAGAATGACAATTGGGGTGGGGACGATAAAAGCAGAATTTTCGAATTATTTTGAAGCGAAGTTTTGAGTAAGAAATGGTGCCATTCCTTTTGGGTTATTTTTTTCATTGGGGATGGTACCATAGGGCCTACTATTATTATTACAGACAAAAATACCGGTTCCTGTGAATATTCACACCTGACGACCTGTAAAGGGTTGTAAATAGAGAATGTGAACAGCTGCATGTAAATAAGTTAGTGTTCTAACTGCATAATTTAATACCGTTCAATTTTATTCTAATATTTTTGTGATAGGGTTATATGTATACAATTGAAATTGCATGGGAAAGAGTTTAGTAATGCAGAGCTCTAATATAATTTAATTTCTCATGTTGTTTAGACATTTATCCATTAACACATGTATAGGGCTACATAATTTAGGAATGTAATTACTAGATATAAAGTTAATGTCATTCCTTAGCTTGCAAGTAAATTCTTAAGAATCATGACAAACAACACTCTTTAAGATACAATTTTCTGCTTTATTACTATATTCATGGGATAAAAGTCCCCATCCTGTGTTTTATTTGGGATATTTATTCCCATTCATGCTCAAATAGGATATTCACTGCCATTTCATGTTCATTATGGGACATTTCCTCCTATGGGACATTGTATCCCATTTTGAATTTAAATATGGGAGTTAAAATCCTATGGGAGAAATTATATTTTTTCTCCCATGGGATTTTTGGTAGGAGTGAAAATCCCCCAAGTGGGATTAAAAATCCCTCCAAAATCCCATGGGATTTTTTGATTTCAGGTGAAATATCTTAAAAACTACAATAGTTACAAGTGTAAATGTTGGTGCATGTCTTGTGGACATAAAATCCCATCTTTTTTTGTAAAGGGTTTATTTGTATCCTTAATAAAAGGGTTGGCGAAACTCCGGACTTTTGTCGTGTCCAGAGTTAAATGTCGCACTGTTTAATTACTAAGTCTGTACTCAAACTTATTGAATGGTAACTAGGTACATTCCACTGTATCTGCAATGCCAAACAAACGATGACAATGTTTCCCTCTGGCGATGTTTTATAACACCCCCTATTGTTCATGGTAGAGGTTGTCGGAGTACAGAACCAGGTAAAGTCAGATTGTAGAGAGTTGGTTTTTAATCCCTGTAGTTCAATGCATGTAGAAAATTGAATTTAAAGCCGTACCGTATATCAGAGATAAAAGACACCGCTTTGTATGTGATTGATATATATTTATATTTGTTTTCACTATACTTTAGGTTTGATTAAGCGATATATGGATTGTATGAATATTGTGTTTGGGCCGGTGGATTTTAATATGTGGTAGTTATAAGTCCTCGGAGTAAATAAAATGACGTATACCAAAATCATTCCAGTCCTCTCCGTCCGTAAAGTATCGTTTAGAAAATTCATTTTGCATAATAAAAACAATGTGGATGAAATTACTTTCCAGTTTATCGTCACCATTTTTTCTACACATACATTCAAATTTGAGGAGTGATCATACGTCGTACAAAAGCCAGTCTCCTTGAATATATTTGGGTCATTTCCTCAAGTAAATACATAGTAAAACTAAGCCCAGAGGTTTCTATCAAAACTAAAATCCAGGGCACCTGGTCAAAAGCGTTGTTCTCCTACATGAATTTTATAGTTAGAATGAATTACGGCATGTTCCTCGTTACATATCGGACAACTTGGAGTTTTATTCATACCTGCTTTATAGGACTATGCAATTAGATTTTCTGAAACATGTACGATTGCAACTTCGCTAGCCAAGGGTTTACGATCCGCTCCGCATCTCTATAGCCCTTGACTGCGTTAGTACGATTTTCGTAGCTTTAAGTGGCGTCCTCTAGCGGGTGGAGAAAACAAACTCTGTGTTCAACCAATGAAAATGCGTTTTTCAACTACACTTTGTGTGTTGTAAAAATAAAAATGGCTGTGCCCAGTGAGTTACATGCTCTTATATGCAAAGACTCATGGCACAGTCTCCACACCACCATGTTGTATGGAGACTCTATGAAAATCTTATCAAATGGAAGTGTTTTGAAGATAATGACTATAAATGTTTATACATTTCATCGTCTTCCACGTGGTGTAACGTAACACGCTATATGAGTAGATGCAGGAGACTTGGCCTGCCTTCAATCATATGCAGGGAATTGTTGACACGAAAATTGTGCTAACGCAGCTAAGGGTTGTCGAGAAGCAGAGAGAATAGCAAACCCTTGACTAACGAAGATGGTGTGGTTGTAAATGATTTTTGGCAGTGTTTGCTAACTGTCCTTTAGACACCAAGGGACGCAAAAGTCTAAAAATTTACAATTGAAATTTTTGTCTCAGAAGATCAAGACGACTTTTGAAAAGAACTAAAAGGATAGTCATCCAGAAGAATTTAATAACGTTCAGATTTAAACGCACACATTTTATCACAATGACTATTTTGACCCTACCAAAGTACCAACACCTGAAATCATGCAAATAATTTATTTTTATAAATTTTCACTTTTTGGGAAAGGACTATCTGTTCCTACTAGGTATCTATGTAGATTCAAGTAGTATCGGTAGCATCATAGATATTGAATATTTTAAAAATGAAGACTTTATGCCAAGTTTGGTCCCACTCTAGAGTCAGAATCTCTACCGCAGGAATGATGAAATTTACAATTGTGGAAAAGGTACCGTTGCCCTACATGACTATAGCCCCGTAAGTGCAGGAATCCTTGTCCCATAGGTGCTCCATGAAAGGTAAAGATGATGAACTGTGATCAATCTACTAAATCATACAAAGAATACAAAATAAAGAGTTGGGCAAACACAGACCCCTGAACATACTAAAGACGGGATCAGGTGCCAATATCATACCAAATTTGAAAATAATTGGTAGGATAGTTATCAAGATATTGAAAATGTTCCATTGTTAATGGGCGACGACGAACGTAGGCTGATAGTAATAGGTAAACAAAGTAGGTTCAGGTGACTTACAATTTTTCCAGAAAAACTTTTAATAAATATTAAAAACATGTTTTGTGAAAATGTTATGGACATGATCCCTTATGAAATAAAAATGAATATTCAGCCATTTTATAGTTTCGAAATTAAAAGTTTTACAGGGGTCCAGAAAGACTAAATTACATATAGTTCATTCATTATTTAGAAGATGACACATACATGTGCAAGTCAAGTTGATTGATAAATGTGTTTTTCCGTTTTCGAAAGTAAGACATAGGTACTTGTTGTGTGACATGTATGTCTGACAGTTACAGAACGTTGAAAAGTAGACTAGAACATGTAGGGGGAAACGAGTCAGTTTGACTTGGACAGGACCTTGAATAAAGACAAGAAGCAAGGAAATATTGTTTAATAGCAATAACGTCAGCAGAATTAGCAAAACAGAAAACATCATAATGTAGATAATGTTATGGTTCGTTCTCAGTAAAACCGGTGGCTATTTTGGGGTCGTCGAGTGGGCGGAAGTGGTCGAATCTTCTTGTCCCATCTTTTGAACTTTTTCCTTTTCTTCTTCTTTTCATCCGACCAACGCTTGAAGAGAAAGAAGCAACAAATGCAGGTGGTAGTCAGGACGGCCAGACCAAGAGCAACGCCCACTGCTGTCGTCAAAATGCCTGGTGTAAAAAATATATCACGATGTTATGTATTCTTCTGCAAACATTGGACGTCTAGTTATATATGCAAGGTGAAGATAACGAACAGTGATCAATCTCATAACTCCTACAAGCAATACAAAATAGATAGTTGGGCAAACACGGACCCCTGGACACACCAGAGGTGGGATCAGGTGCCTAGGAGGAGTAAGCATCCCCTGTTGACCGGTCACACCCGCCGTGAGCCCCATATCCTGATCAGGTAAACGGAGTTATCCGCAGTCAAAATCAGTGTGCCAAGAACGGTTTAACAATCGGTATGAAACACGTCAGACAGCATTTGACCCAATGCGAGGTTGTATTGACGAACTAGATCGTTATAACGACCATAGAATTTGCGAAATGCTGACTTCAATCGAGACTGTTGAAATCCCTGTATGATTATGAACTTCATTGTGCGTCAATATGTGTTGAAGAAGGTGCAGATTAAGCAACAATCCGATCGAAAACGAACATCTGGGTATGACATTACTTGTGTCTTGCTCACTCTAAGATACATATATACAATATCCATAGCATATTTACTGGAAAAATTCCTTTCATCCTTTGACCCCTATTCTTATTACTTTTCAATACTAAAAACAGTAAATATTGAAACTTGTATTTGTTAAATATTTTCACAAGAACACAAAATGAAAACTTATGTTTTGATAATAATGATCATAATAATAATAATAATAAAATATAGCGCCTTATATAAGACAAACTACTCTAAGACGCTTTACAAGAATAAGAAGAGGAATATATCAATAAAACAATGAAACGAAACTAAATGACAGTCTGACATAAGGTCTTATGACTGTAAAATTATTCAAATAAAACACTATTACTAACATCGGGAGTTCTGGGGTTGGGGGTGTTTGTGTTTGTTTTAGTCCCCCCCCCCCCCCCCCCGCCCCCGCCGCCCTTTTTATAATTTTGATTTTTGGTGTTTGATAATTAAAACATTTACTGTTTTATACATATTAGAATCTAAAAGAGCTAATTTATCAAAATGAGTTTTAAGACGTCTTGTGAAAATTTCAATGGATGTTGACCTCTTGATGTCATCTGGAAGGTCATTCCAGAGATGTGTTGCAGTCCAGCTGAGTTGGCGTTGTCCGTATTGTTTTCTGATTTTTAGCACAAATCGCGACTTCGATTCTGACCAAAATGGTCGACTTGGCTTCTATTCATTTAGAAGACTTGCAATGTATGACGGCGCAGATCCGTAAGAGGGACAGTATACATTGGTCAAAATCCTGAATTAGGGTCGGTAATGGATGGGAAGCCAATGGAGTTCTGCCAGAATCGGACAAATGTACACCCATTTCGGCGACCTCGTAACAAGACGAGTAGCAGTATTCTGCATCCGTTGCAGCTTGTACAATGTTTTTTTCCAACTTCTAAAATATAAGGAATACAAAATAGATAGTTGGGCAAACACGTATCCCGGGACATACTAGAGGTGGGATCGGGTGCCTAGAAGAAGTAAGAATCCCCCGTCGACCGGTCACACCCGCCGTGAGCCCTATATCTTGATCAGGTAAATGGAATTTTCCGTAATCAAAATCAATCTGCCAAGAACGACCTAACAATTGGTATAAAACACGTCAGACAGCATTTAATCCAATGATAGGTTGTATTGGCAAACTAGATCGTTATAACGACCATAGAAATACTGACTTCAAACAAGACTGTTGGAAACCCTACACAATCAATTTGTTAGCCTGCTTCGATTCAAAAACTGATCATAAACATAAACTCTTGCGTATCGAATCAGTTGAGAAATATAAACACCATATGCAGGTGATAATGGAATATTGCTACATAAATACGGGAAGTTGACGACGGAGAAGCTGAAATCATCCCGTTTGTCATAAAGCCGAGTTGTAGAGTTGTCATTGATATCTACTTTCAATAAAATATCTAAGTATGAAGCAGAAGTGGACGACTCTGTGGTATCTTTTATTTCGAGTTCACTGGGATATATCCAATCGACATATGAATGTTGATTGATTGATTGCATCTTGCTTAACGTCTCTCTCTCGAGAATTTATCAATCATATGGATACGTCACCAAGACCGGTGAAGGGCTTCAAATTTAGGCCTTTACTCGGCACTTACGGTCTTTGAGCAGTGAGGGTTCTTTAGCGTTCACACTTACTGTGACACGGGACATCCGTTTTGAACGTCATCTCCAAGAGCCGCAAGAAATTGTTTCTTCTCGCTTAGAAAGTTTTGAATGAATTCTGCTTCATAGGAATATAAAACAGGTCACCAAACAACGGAGCACAATTCGTACTCAATGAGATTCCAATAGACTATTGGAAGACCTGATCACCAAAGGCCACGGCGATATTGTCAATGAGGAACTCTTATTTCAACTTAGTACCTGTGCGGGGAATCAGAGTGGCGTTTATCAGAACAATTTTGGATGAATAAGCACTAGATAGGAATATATGCGTTTACCATTTTTGCTGAAGATCTAGTCTTTAATTCATCGTGAGGAATGATCGTGTATAGTGTTGAAAAGCCATACGTTTTGATGTTGATTTGAGAAAAGTTTTGTTATTTCAAGTTTACTTAATGTTCTTTAGAATTTTTTATAATCTACACTCGATTTACACCACTTCTGGTATATGCAATTAAGTAGTGTCCTATCCGCCCGATGTTAAAAATCTGATGGTGATATGATTTGACGACTCACGCTATTTGTTTTTCCATTGTAAGATGTTGATTGAAAAATACGCCTAAATTTTTCACACATGTTATATTCTTGATAGTATGGGCCACCTTTAAGATGTAGCGTAGGGGTGCAGTGTAAGTTTTGTTTCTTTGAAAATAGAATTAGTTCAGTCTTGTCTTGATTTAATTTAAGAAGACTCGATCTTTTATTCTGTTCCGTAACGAATCGACGTCATTCTTGTAAGTTTAATAAATTCAAATTGATAGTTCTGTGGTCAAAAACATATACATCTTGACCAGCTAATCGGAATTATAAACAGAATCCAACTATGTAATAATCCCGTGGGAACCCGGGTTAGAATAGGCCCTCAGTACCCTTTGCTTTTCGTAAGAGGCAACTAAATGGCGCTGTCCTGCGGATGATACCTCAACAGCCGAGGTCCCGTGTCACAGTGATGAAGATTCCTCCTGCTCAAAGGTCGTAAACGCTTAGCATAAGCATAAGTTTTCCAGTCCTTTACCGGCAATGATGACGTCTCCATATTAGTGAAATATTCTCGAGTGGGAAATTAAACGATATACAATCAATCCATATACCCCCTGTATGCTTAGGGTTCCGTGTGCATTAGCTATCATTATTGTGACGTGGAATTTCATACTACAACGTAGATGCATGCATGAGCCATATGTCACTGTCTTAAGCAGGTGAGATGAAAACCATGACGTTATATAACATTTCATATTTCAAATCCTTGAACAGCCCTCGGTTAAACACAAAATGACCTTCTGTGATGAGCTTATAACATATTTTGAAAGCGTAATAGATCTACATATGTTTTCAAAACTTTTTATAACACTTATCATAAACTTAAATCAGCATACATCAGGCTGGGTTTTTTTTTAACTCATCACCTATTGTATCCGCCTTCATGACGAGCACGATCCGAGTAGCATTGACCGACATGTTCCGGGCATTTCAAAACTTTCAAAACCTTAACATGGTGTTTCATCGAAAAAAAAATTCTGTTCTTAATTGCAGAGGCAAAATCAACATTAAATATAACAATAACACTATGTCGCGTTAAAGTAATGCCATGGGTTGTCAAGCCATCAGTATCTTGTAAGTAGGTGTTAGTTCATTCAAGGGGAGGTACATGTAGCAAACCGTTTTGATGTTCATCCCTGTATATACGTCAGTTGTTGCGACAGTATTGCCAGACAGGATTTATAGATGATCGCAAAAGACCTGGTTGAGCATTGATAACAACACCACATCAAGAAGCGAACGTTTACTACTGTTACGACTAAGGCGAGGCTAATCCTAACCCTAAGCCTGAACGATCAGGCATCATTATAGGTTCATTCATCCTAGAACAGTATCCAGAATATTGAAACACTGAGTTCCACCTTAGAAGATTTTTGTAAAGGGTTACAACATAATCAGCATCACTGACGTACAGAGTCCAGTGAATTAGAAGGATGAATCAACACCAAAACTGAAGACGGCTCCTGTTCTCATACGAGTACCGATTTGACATTAGTAATACTTACGTCAGGGCTTCTGATTACCGCTGTGTACCCTTGAACATGACAGATTCGACGGAGGTATTGTTTTGGTCTGGTGTGCGATTAACACGAAGTTTCACTTACAGTTTCTCCTATTGAATACTTGCCAACTGATATATAAACCAAATCCTGCACCCTTTGTTAGTACCATTGATGCAGTAGCATAAACAAAGTAATGCATTACTTTTTCAACAGGACAATCTTAGTGTATACATGGCAATATTAACTTCAAATTCTTCAACCGAACGGTTTCAACGTTCTTCATTGATCCGCTATGCCTTCGAATTGAATATTTATGGGACAAGCTAGATAGACATACGCGCAGCCACCAACCTCTGAATCCGCAAGAACTTGGGCATTGTTGGAAGAGTGACCTCGAACACAGGGGTTTCCTACATGTACTACGGTTTCCTCCCACATTAACGACCCCTTCGCTTACGTATCCGAACCAACAAGTAATACTAATATCATTTGTAGAACTTTCTTGTTAATCGTTGTAAAATGAATACGGTTTAAAGGTTTTACTTTCGTTAACAAATCTACCTGCAGATGGTCCGAAAGTATACTATAACTTACCAAAAGGCCAGGTTTTTTTCATTCCTTTGGGTGTACGTTGACCAGGGCCTATGTGTTCAAAAATAAAAACAAATATGAATAGAATTATCTCTATATATAATATCACATATAAATATTGTCTGGGCTATCATTAAAAAAAAATTTGTTTGATGTACTCCGACCCACATTTTTCAAGTCGGGTAGGTAGGTCGGTATTTTTTTTTTTATTATTATTATTTTTGAAAATCAGATTTACAAATTTTCTTATGTTTTCATTAAACACATAATGCTGCCAGACAGAATAGAATTTAGAACATTCATTTTGTACAAATTGTATATAAAACACGTAAATCTTCCAATGTCTCCTGATATTTACTCAGGACGTTTTGCATTCGTCACGGATGAGGACCTCAACAGTTGTTAATAAATAAACACTCCTTTTTATTACCACCGGTCGATTCCAACATTCATAATAGCAGTCTTAAACACTTTAATGTGATCCATGAATATCCAAGTGAATTGCATGATGACAGCAATTTACAATAAGTTTTAATATTACCCATTTTATGATCATTTTAATGCCGACTTTCCCGCATCGTTCGAATTGTTGCGACGATCGTGTTCCATTCGTGTGTCTCAGTTTAAGAGCAAATTAAAAATGTTGTTCACATATTAAATCGTCATAACATTTAAATAATCCAAGATCAAAATAATATGCGTGCCTTTTCAGAAATATAGACCATCAACTTAAACGCCGACTCGTGGTCCGCCATAATTTTGGTGCGCTATCCCACGTGATTTTTCATTTAAATAACATGGCTTTCAAACTTTTGTACATAAAAATTCGATCAGGCCTCGACGGGGGAGTTCGTAGCTCCTTGTTCTATCTTGTTGGTAGATAATGTGGTGATTTGCAGCTGTGATGCGGTGTATTTGATCGTTCACATAGAAAAGTGTTTGATAAGTTCCCGGATTAACAAATGGTCATTATCAAAGTGAAAGTAGAACCGAAAGACGCCCTAAGGACATTTTGATAACTAGAATTCTGTAAAACAACTAGTCCAAATAAAAAAAATGGCATCAAGTTTAATACTAATTCGAAGAATGTCTATTTTCCAGGGAGCAAATAAAAAAAATTCCAAGTGCGGAAAAAATGATCGGGTCGGGGCAAATTTCACGGGTCGGTCGGAGTACATCAAACAAATCAATTTTTATTTTAAGCTCTGTGTGTATATTTGGTTATGAAAAGTCCCGAGTTGTATCATTACTAAAGGTTTGAGATGCGGCCTTGTGAGCTGGTTTGCGATTAATGTGGTAGCATTTCAATATCAGGTTAAAATTCTTGAGTGAAGTTAAACAAACACCATCAATATAACTACTGACCTACTGTGCTTGTCTGTTTATGTGATTTACCACCACTTCCGGATCCACTCCCTGCAATACCAGTTCCTCCCATAAGTCCATTTCCGCTATAGCTACCTCCTCCGCTTCCATGCAACCCAGTCAAGTTGCCGGCGATAACTTGATGTGTGGAACCCATTGTATTTTGATTGAAGTTGTTTGCTAAAGGATATTTTGTATGTCCTTGACCAAATTTGTTGTCTTTCGTGGTTCTTTTAGATGGCTGTGTTGTGTGTAAAAGAATTGAATTTCCTACTCCAGGTAGACCGTTTGCAGATATAGGTGTAGATTTGAATTGCCCGGATGTACTTTTATTATTCATCCCATTATATCCACCATTAGAAACTGAACTGGGAGGAACGACAGGGAGAGTTTCTTTTGTTGTTTTTTGTTTCTGTTGTGGTGTTGTTGTTGTGTATCCTGTTGTTGTTATTTGCTTACTTACGCTTCCTATGTGGCTGTGTACGGTATTGATCTGACCAAATGTTTTCTGAGTAGACGTCATATTGTTATTAATTTGATTTGGATAAAATGTTGAATTTCTTATTCCATCTGTTTTCGCACTAATTCCCTGTTGTGTTGTGGAAACCACGATGTTGTGACCATTTTGTGATTTCTGAAAAGTGTAGTGTATCCCAGCAAGACTGGTGGGGCCTTGGCGCGATGTTGATTGCGCATGAGGATGACCATTGTTTGGTATAACAGTATGCGTGTTTACTGTTGACACACCGTGCCCATTTCCCGATGAAGGACTTTGGGTGATATTACCTAAATTGTAGAAAAGAATACCAATCGAAAATAAATTAGTGACTGATTTGTCGAGAATAAATGTCGTACACCTTTCTAACAAGAGAAACGTTAAGTGGTCTGTTTTTTATTTTAGTGTTTGTTTCTGCCATATTTAGATACCTTGGCTACTATTGCAGAACTGAAGTGCAAAGGGACAAAAGGATATTATTTAAGATGTATGATTTATTTTCGGAAGTCAAACAAATCATAGAATGTTCTAATTGATTATAAATACGCTTGTTTGAAAAACCTAACTTACGACTGTCACATTTGTGTCCGCTGTATCCATGATTACACAAGCACAGAAATCCACGTGGTGTATCTCGGCATGTACCATGTTGACAAGGGAGACTGCTACACTTGATCACTACAGAAAAAAGCACTGGGAATTTATTACCATTTCGCTATAAGACTGTACATAAGCTCGGACATTTTACAATGCAAATTACTTATACAGTGATTGTGAACTTCAAGTAAATGAAGATGGATTTGAAAATGTTATAATGTGTGTTCTAAATATATCAAATATCGGCTTCGTTATGTGTTCTCCGAGTACCACTCGTAACTGTATTGAAATTATGGCTATGCGTGATAGGTAGAGGCATGCCTTAATTCTCCTGTTATCTGATCTTAAATCACATATATCTTATGCACTGTTCGACAATATTAATGCACCAATCTATTTCATTTCCAAAAAAAATCGTATTCATTTGTCAGTAGAACTAGAAAGACAAATGTGGATGCAGGCATTTTGGTGTATCTTTACAAGATCCTCGATGACAAGGGTTATCTTCAGAGCATTTCATAACAATGCGGTCGAAGTTAGAACATAAATTCCTTCAAATATAATTTGATAGCATTGTCAAATCTTTTCTAGATTCCGCATTGAAGAGCTTGATATGCTAGACAACGTTTCTAACCGCACACCTAAGTTTTATTTATCCACTGTTCATATTTTCTATTATTTTGACATAGGTTTTGATTAATACAGATAATACCATCTTCAAAAGAAGTCAAGGTTTCTTCAAATTTCATTTATTGAAACATTCAATTAAAACAGCACGAAAATTTTGAAATTCCCAACAATCAATACCGTGTATGTCCCCCATATAACTGAATAACTGCCTGACAGATCCATAAATCCGTAAAAGAACAAGGATCCCGTGAGTCATATCTATTAGCAAATGCTGAATTTGCCGTCATGGTCTTGTTGCGGACGAAAACAGATATGTCAATTGAACCTGATGTGGAGTCGAGGGGGGGGTGTATCTCCAGTTAAACTTTTGACAAAAGGAAAGGGGCATGTGGGGCAAACTGATAATTTTGTATTTTTGTATGAAAGGTGAAGTTAATGAAATATAATCTCACAACCCCTTTAAAGAATACAAAATTAAGAGTAGGGTAAACACAGATTCCTGGATATGCCAGAGGTGGGATCGGGTTCTTAAAGGGAATAAACATACCCTGTCGACCGGTCACACCCGTCGTGAACCCTGTTTCTCGATTGGGTAAACAGAGTAATCTGTAGTCAACATCAGTGTGTAAAGAACGGCATCAATTGGTATGAAACATGTCAAACAGCATTTTACCCAATGATTGTATGAGTAAATTAGATCGTTATAACGACCATAAAATTTACGCTATGTCCTTAATATATTAACAAATTACCATTGAAAAATTATCAATTACGAAAATTAAATCTTTTGGGTCGTAGGGTTAATCGTTTATAGGCCTGGTATTGTTTGTATATGTAACTAGTTCTGTTTAACAGAACACTTTCCTTACTGACATCACAGTTCGTCCCTGTAAAGAGTTCCTGACAATGACAGGAATAACCACCACCACTCATTGTACAGGTACCGTGTAAACAGGGGTTGTCTTTACATGTCACACCTGGAATGTATTGAAAGAGGAAAATCAACTCTACATATCACATTTTTTTCGGTAATATTGACGTCTCCATATGAGTGAAATATTCTTCTCATTAAAGAAGATACAATCAGCGTCAAGTTGTTATTATAATTCCTAAACTGTAGATTCTATCTTACTGTCATCCTGATGGAATGAATTATTGATGCAAGGTGAAGATAACGAACAGTGATCAATCTCATAACTCCTACAAGCAATACAAAATAGATAGTTGGGCAAACACGGACCCCTGGACACACCAGAGGTGGGATCAGGTGCCTAGGAGGAGTAAGCATCCCCTGTTGACCGGTCACACCCGCCGTGAGCCCCATATCCTGATCAGGTAAACGGAGTTATCCGCAGTCAAAATCAGTGTGCCAAGAACGGTTTAACAATCGGTATGAAACACGTCAGACAGCATTTGACCCAATGCGAGGTTGTATTGACGAACTAGATCGTTATAACGACCATAGAATTTGCGAAATGCTGACTTCAATCGAGACTGTTGAAATCCCTGTACCATCAACTTGAATATTTTCTCTATGTGGTGCAAATCATCGACATTTTATCGATAATTTTACTAGTTTTTATCTTTTGCGTGACAGTAATGTGTTCTACAAAAAGACAACAATCTTTGGAGTCATGAAATCCTGTTGCGGCTTATTTTTGTGGGTTTCGTGAGAACCCCTACCCCACAATAGACATATAACAAAATGAAAGATTGATATACTGTTTCAATGCATAGAAACCAAATCCATAAACTTACATTCCAACGAAACTGTACACCTTTGGTAAACAACAAAAACTGTATGTGGTGAGTAAATTTAAAGTACTCAATTGACGGTTATCAGTGGATGACGTGTCAGTGAACACAAATGATCCAATTTGCCGATGGTTTGTTGATTAACTTACGATTGTTACATGTGGTCCCTCTGTAGCCGACGTCACATGTACAAGTAAATCCAACCGGTGAATCCTTACAGGTGCCATGTTGGCAGGGATTGTCACTACAGGATACCACTGAAAATGTATTGAATTTGAAAACAAATATCAGGAGCCGTACACTATGTAGGTCACAGAAGTAGTTCAGAGGAGGTGCGTGCTGCTTGCGCAACGAATGCGTCTTTTATGAGAAGGCATGATATCTGATGTGTGTTTTTCTTTTTGTGATCAACAGTACAACTCGCTACTTCTGTATTTTACTATTCCGAACTTATTACTTGTTTATAAATGTCTACCTTTGTCTACGTTAAATAACGCTCGTTCTACGAAGTGACTAATATCGTCTACTCATAATCAAGCAGTAGTTTTTGGAGATATGGTCTTCCAACAGTTTGATGCACTTTACATGGGCACAAATTATGTTCCAATATCATTCGACCCGTTTTTTTGTTTGTTTTTTTTGTATTCTTATCAGGCAGAATTTATTCAATACCTTCTACATCAGAAGTAGGACTCTTTAACTGTGACCTTCCATTCGACATTTAAATATATCTACGTTTTTATCTTAACATTATTCATTTTCAGCTATACTTTGATTCCATATATTTCAAGTAAATCCAAATAAAAGAGTCCACAAAGTCGTGCATATCTGCTTCATATTTAGATATCTCACTGGTAATAGACGTTAACGGCAAACAATCAATTTTAAGAAATTCAACATATATCATTTAGAAATGCGCAAAGGCGATTGTGAAGCACGACATGTAAAGCACAATATCACGTATTACAAAATTCAAATACACCTTTGCTATTTTTGTATAAAACTAAGTTTAAATACAATTTCTTACATATATAACGATATACAATATGCTGATGACCATAGCGGTTTATAATTTCCAAAATTTCCGTAAAACATCTCATATGCAATTTGAGTTTCAAAGGGTCAAATCAGACGGTTCCTTTCGGAGCTCAAATTGCATTAGATAGCATGTGTTCATACTCAGAAACCATATCCCAACACATGAGGTATGGTCAATGGAAAGGTGAAGATGGAAAACAGTGATTAATCTCATAATAAATCAGAAATATGAACCATTCGTTACTCATAGAAAGTTCACTCACATGCAAAGTTTCATCACTACTGTGTGCACTAGTGGCCTTGACCGTTGACCTCAACATAAAAGTGTACTACTGTTATGAAAAATTACCTGTTTCACAGTAATGACCGGTGTGCTTGGATCCACATACACATTTAAATCCATGACCAGTGATTGTACAGGTACCACTTCCGCAGGGGTGGTCGCTACATGTGGAGGCTACAAAACGACCCACGTTAAGGCTACAGCGCTGATACTACTTATTCATGCTAAGAATACGATTGGGATAGTAGTTTCATATTCATGCATCTATAATAAGTTAAAACTAAATACATATAGTAACATATACCTTAAGTTCGACGGTGAGCGTAAATTAAACCTACCCCTATCGCAGTTCAACCCCGCGTACCCCGGGTCACACGTACAGGTGTAATTACTTCCGGCATCCTGACAGCGGCCATGTTGACAAGGATTATTTCTGCAGGTTGCAACTGATAGAACAAATATTCATATATATGATTAACATGATATATGTAACCAATAAATCATAACATCTAATCACTTTGAAAATCTTGAATACGCCCATCAACATTGAATTCACATGTCAAACATTTTTGTAGGATATTGAAAGGGTTAAGAATATCAAACCAAATTTTAATCAAATATCATATCCATACTAGAAATCACAATGGTTTAAATGTAGATAAATCATTTACTAATGTGCAGAACAACAATGGTGGATCTAAAGAAGGTTTTCGTCATCCTCCACTTGTTGAACAATTTAAAACAAAAATTGTCATTTCTGGTCCTCGTTTTGTATTCATATGGTATAGCATTCAAAACGCTCTACATCAGAAGAACAAATCTCTTCCAGTGACCTTTAACTTGCCATTTAGACACATTGACGACGTTTTACATATTAACAATAATAACTGTCATTCCTACCTGAATTCGATATATCAAACTCAAACTCGATGTAGGGGTAAACCGCAGTTCTTCCGTACCGCCACTATATTTGCAAAGACGTTAACGGTTACGCGGGTATGTTAAGGCAGGTCATTCTTCATTTATGCACGTAAACTGCATAATTTTTAAAATCTGTCTTACACAGAGAGAGGGAGTTACTAACTCTTAAAAACTATTTTGGTGGTTTACATGAGAACATTTTGTATCATAACAACATGACAAACATGCGCTTCCGTATGACGTCATTGCATGACTGTTATAAATAGATCATGGAGGTACCTTAATAGAAAATGTAAAAGTAGAACAGTATCCCAAGATTTAAATATTGGTATAACGGGCGATAATGACGGTAAAATATTCATAGTATATCAGAATTACTGACAGAATCCTGCCACTTTCAGTAAGAAATAATTATTGAACATTTAAACACGAAACCATCTAGTCCATGTTTTACATTTTGCACTGATGCTATGCAGTTTTCTTTAAAAGTTTTCTTAACAGCCGATTCTATCAGTAATTGCCGTGTATATTAGTTTATGACCTTCCACACGGTGTATAAAAAGTCTCTAAAAGTATGCGGCCTAATGTGTTACTTTTGTCGTTTTATTTCAGTGTGTGACAGAGGAAAATCGGATCGACATGCTAAATGGAATGTTTTTCCGTTAAACAAAATTGTCATTGAATGATATCAACATACCTTCTTAATATCAATAAATTCTCAGCGTTTCACATATATATTCCATATATCCCATGTCATATATTTCAAATACTCCACATTTTGTCGATATTTGCATGGCACACATAAATAAATTCCTTACATGTGTCAACGTCACTCGATATATGGTCATGACGTCATCAGTTTACTTTCATATCGATCAGACAGAAATTACACAACAGCAGTATAGCATTTCGAATTTCGTTGGATCTTAGTAGCTGCATGGTTTATTTTATGCATAAATAAAACTTAAATAAAAAATAAAATCGGAATTTAATGTATACTTAGTGATTTACTTATTTCAATTATGACGTCACATTGTTTTGCGGATTTTATCCCAGTAAAAATTTCATAACCTGCCTTAACGTACCCGCGTAAGAATCGATTCTCAATGTCCCTTTCTTGTCGTAAGAAGCGACAAAATGGGGCGGTCCCTCAGATGAGACCGCAAAACCTCCCATGTCACAACAGGTGTGACACGATAAAGATACCTCGCAGCTTAAAGGCTGTAAGCGCCGAACATAGGCCTAAATTTTGTAACCCTTCACTGGCAATGGCAACAATTCCCTATCAGTAAAACATTCTCGAGCAGAGTATTAAACAATATACAGCCAAACAACAAACCCAGCTAATTACTCAACTGTATGAAAACGAGATTACTTTACCTCCTCCATCTTAACCTTTCATATTCATATAGCAATATTCCCTTTTAGGTGCCTCATCCTACCTCTAATGCGCCCAGGGGTTCATCTTTGCCCTTTGCAAACTTTTGCATGCCTTATAGAATTACGTAGATTGCTCACTGAAATGTTCATATTTTCATTTAGGAGCTTTCAATCACCCCTCTTGGTATGGAAAAGGTACCAATTTGAATCGTACCCCACCCCCTTGAAAAGTGTGGATCCACATCTGGACAGAATATTGTTGGCGGGGTTTTGGGGTTAATTAGTAAATGATTACTCTTGATTTAAACTATTTCGATTTACACTAGCACACCTCTTTCGCAATTTTCGCCCGCAAATCCCCGGGGACAGCTACACTGATACCCTTGGTTGGTGTCTTTACATGTGCCACCATTACGACAGTTTGCCCGGTCACACTTCACGACTGAAAAAAAGTAAGTACAACTTCGCAGTAAGAATTTTCCATGCATCTCCAAATTCCTTTTTATACTTTCTTTGTTTTAGTAGATTATTTACAAAATAATGCAGACGATGTTAAGTCCTTTCATTCATACTTTCGTCATATGTATGTGAGACTCCTTGTATTGTATTCCTTGTAGGATTTAAGAAACTGATCACTGTTCATTATTTTCTCTTATCATTTACTTGCGCCTTTATACCATTTCACCAAATTGATAAACATACAAGTATATAATTTCCAGACTCAAAGTTCATATGCAATTTCAGCTTCAAAGGGTTATCCCTTAGTGATTTAGACCGTTCCTTTTTCGAGTTAAAATTGCCTTAACTACCATATTTTGATGCTCGGAAACCAACATTCTTTCGTCATAGAAAGTGTTCATTAGACGTTTGATTGCTAATGTTTGCTTTAATTGTCTCGATCTTTGAGTTCAACCTTTGTTATGAATAATCAAATTAAAAAAAATACCTGTTTCACAGTAATGACCGGTATGCTTTGATCCACACACACATTTAACTCCATGACCAGTGTTTGTACAGGTACCATTTCCACAGGGGTGGTCGCTGCATGTAGAAGCTACAAAGCGATACATGTTAAGGCTACAGTATCGATAGTACATTAAAGTTTAGGATTAGATTAGAACAGTTACATTTACAGGCATCTACAATGAGGTTAATGTTGAGGACAGTTGGATATTACTGAGACGAAGGGTAGAATTAGAGTACAAAAGTTTGATGTGGTCGTTAGCTTTACGATTTCAACATTACAATCACATTCAACAATGAAGAAACATGTGAACTCTTCAATGACGGCATCTCTGACAAATCCACATGTACAGACTGTAATGCTTATAATGAATATACGTTTGTATACAACATTCAGAATAGCTAAGCAGAGGCACCACTGGAGCTACATGTAAGCTAGGATATATACATACTGCAATGAGGATACTACAGATGTGGTAGGGAGGTTACAATCAGAACAGATCAATCTAAAGATTAATGTCACGGTCTGCAACTCTGGAGCTACGTGTTAGTCTTAGATAGGACACATACTGTAAATTCCTAAGTATACACAAGAAATGTATTATATCGCGTATTGTCGCGAAAAGCATCACTCTGTTAATGATTTTTATTTTTGTATTTATACATCTACAGTGTATTAGCGAATTAATGTTTTCGTGGTTTGAGGTTTATAAGTAATTTAGCGAATTAAAGTTTTCGTGGTTTGAGGTTTATCAGTAATTTAGTGATATTAAGTACTCTCGTAAAATAACGAGTCTACAGTACTTATTATGTTACATTTTGGATATTATTGAAGCAGTAGGGGATTGCAATATGAACAGAACAATTTAAAGGCCGTCTGCAAGTGCATTGTACATTCGGAGACTGGACATTTAGATGCATGAAGAGGAGAAATTAGTGTAGTACTTAGTCATTGATGTATTTATTTTATTTGTTTTGTTTTGTTTGGATGTAAATAAGATAAAATACCGTATTCATGTAGCGACATGTATCTAATTTTGAGAATGGACGTCAACTATACCTACCCCTATCACAGTTCAGCCCCGCGTATCCCGGGTCACACGTACAGATGTATCTACTTCCGGCATCCCGACAGCGGCCATGTTGACACGGATTATCCCTGCAGGTTGCAACTGATATAACAAATATTCACAACTCATATAAAAAGAATACAACTGTTAAAACAAATATTCACAATCGCTATAAACAATATCAACCTGTATGATGATCATGATCCATGTAATCAACCATTTCGCAATCGCTACATTTAATCACATTGAAAATCTTAAAAACTCCATAGGAATTCGTCCTGTGGGGATCCATGTTAGAATAAATCGTCAGCACCCTGCTCAAGGGCCGTAATCGCCGAGCATAGGCATGCATTTGACAGCCATTCACCGGTAATAGTGACGTATCGATGAAAGGGGAAGATATCGATATTAGTAAAAGATTCTCAAGTGGGACTTTAAACAACATACAACGAATTATCAACATACCAAGCACTATCTTAAACAATTTTTGTGGATACGACAAATTGAAATAACTTGAATGTAGACAAATAATTTACTAATGAAAATCAATGCATGAAAGGTGAAGATAACGAACAGTGATCAACCTCATAATTCCTATAACTAATGCAAAAATAGAGTTGGGAAAACACGGCCCCCTGGATAAACCATAGGAGGGATCAGGTGACTAGGAGTAAGTATCCCCTGTCGAACGGTCAAACCCGTCATGAGCCCTATATCTTGATCAGAGAAACGGAGTTATCCGTAGTCAAAATCAGTGTGACAAAAACGGCCTTCCAATCGGCATGAAACACGTCAGACAGCACTTGACCCAGTGATAGGTTGTATTGGCAAACTAGATAGTTATAACGACCATAGAATTTGCGAAATGCTTACTTTAAACGAAAAAGTTGGAACCCCTTTATCATCAACTTGTTTATCAATAGACGGCTTCGATTTAAAACCTTACTATAAACAGACCAAGCTCTTGCGTATTGAATCAACTGAGAACACCATATGCAGGCGATAATGGAACATTGCTACATAAATATACGATGAAGAAGCTGAAATCATCCCGTTTGCCATAAAGCGAAGTTGTTAGTTTGTCGTTAATATCTACTTTCAACAACATAGCTAAGTATGCAGCAGAAGTGGACGATTATGTGGTGTATTTTATTTTGAATCGACATATGAATGAAAGTTATTATTGTTAATATATAATACGTCCTCAATGCATCTACATGTCGAATTGAAGGCCAAAGCAAGATATCTTTTCTTCTCAGGTAGAAGTTTTTGAATATAATCTGCTTCATATGAATACATAAACAGGTCAGAAAATAAAGAAGCACAATTCGATATCAAGGGAATTCCGACAGACTGTTGGAAGACCTGATCACCAAAGACAACGAATATATTGTCAATGAGGAACTGCAGCATATCTCTTATTTCAACGTCAACGTGTGCGTGGAATCAGAGTGGCGTTTAACAAAGTATATTTGCGTTTTCCATTTTTGTTGAAGAAGCAACTGTCTGTGATGTAAAAATTAAAAAAAAAAAGGCTAGTCTTTAATTTATCGTGAGGAATGATCGTATAAAGTGTTGAAAAATCATACGTTATGATGTTGTTGATTTAAGAAAAGTTTTGCGATTTCATGTTTACTAAAAGTTCTTTAGAATGTTTTAGAATCCACATTTCATTTACACCACTTCGAGCATACGTAGTTGCACAGTACGTTTGAAATTCCTCCGTCACAGCTATGAATATTGTCATGAGGAGCAAATATAGGAGCTTGGTAGAACATTTAGTGGATCCAGCAATGTATTATTCTCTGTAAAGGTTTTTATGAAGTTTAAAAATCCAGTATAGGTACGGTAACTCAAGCGCATACAATGTATCTGTACCAAAGGACAATAGTGATGGATGAAGAGGAGATTTTGAACAATAAAAACAAAACAAAAAGCCGAATATTTCTGGTCCTCACTTCGTACTCTGATGAAAATATATTCTAACCTTTCTACACGAGAAGAACAAGTGTATTTCTGTGACATTCAATTTGACATTTAGAAACATTGACGGCGTTTTATCTGCATATATATTAGCAATGACCATTCTCTTTCATAAGTTGACTCGATGTATCCCACTTCAACTCGAAATGAAGTAAACCACAGAGTATTCCTTATCTGCATCGTGAACGCCAAACTAACACCTCAACTGTATGACAAATTAGACTACTTTAGCTTTTCCATTGTCAACCTTCTATATTTATGTAGCAACATTCCTTTATCATCTGTATATGGTGTGTTCTCTCTCAACTTATTCAATACACGAGAATATGTTCTGTGTATCACTAATTTTGAAGTTGAGGAAGGCTGCTTGTAAATACGTTGACGCTACAGGAGTTTCAATAGTCTGCATTTCGCAAATTCCATGTTCATTATACTGATCTAATTCCCCATTAGAAACTATCAATGGTTGTATTCTCTTTGGTGATTTTCATACATTTGTTAGGCCATTCTCTATATACTAATTTCAATTACGGATTACTCCGTTTACGGCGTATGCGACCGATCAATAAGGATGCTTACTCCCGATAACAACATGATCTCACTACTGGTGCTCCAGATTTACTCTCCTCTTCATTTTGCATTCTTTTTAGAATTACCGAGATTGATCACTGTTTGTCGCCATTCAGTACAGAAAAGGTACCTAATTTGATCGAATCTCCCTTTGAAATTTCTGCAGATCCACCCCAAGACAGGAAGACACGATGCCATTGATGGACTCTTTAAGTGAAGGTAAACATAATAGCAGTGATCAATCTCATAACTCCAATAAGCAATACAAATAAGAGCGTTGGGCAAACTCGGACACCTAGATATACTAAATATGGAATCGGGGGCCTAGTAGGAGTAAGTATCCCCTGTCGACCTGAGTTTGATTAGTGAATAATTACATATCATTAAAAGCTTGACGATTTCTACTTTTCTCGTGAAATACGAACACACCTCTTTCGCAACTGTCACCCGCAAATCCCCGGGGACAGCTACACTGGTACCCTTGGTTGGTATCCTTACATGTACCACCATTACGACAGTTTGTTCGGCTACACTTCACGACTAAAAAAAGTGAGTTCAAATTAGTAAACAGAGTTATCCATTCTCTCTATAGCTTCTTTACCTCAGCAGATTTTCAACGCAATACAGACGATGTAACCTGCTTTCGAAGTCATATTTACTTGCACTTCTATTCCATTTCCACACAGTGATATAGACATAATTTCTAAACAGAAATATACAATTTCAGCTTATTGATAGAAACGACAAAGTCCTATTAGGTGCTTGAATTGCATTACGTATCATACATATGTATACATTGATATTTGGAAACAATATCCTAAGATATGATATCTGATGAATTTCAACAACATCAATATGAGACATTACTTCGTCATGCAAAGTTTGCATGTGAAGTTTATACCTAATGACATAATAGTGTGATACTGTTAATAATCATATTCTTAAATTCACCTGTTTCACAGTAATGACCGGTGTGCTTTGATCCACACACACATTTAACTCCATGAACAATGTTTGCACAGGTACCACTTCCACAGGGGTGATCGCTACACGTAGAGGCTACAAAAGCGATGCACGTTAAGATTAAAGTTTCGACAGTACATCGAAGACTGGGATTATGATTGTACAGATACATTCACAGGCATCTACAATGAGGTTAATGTTGAGGCATCGTCGGAAACCCACGGTTGATTACGCTTCTTTCCTTTTTCCATTACCCGTGGGTCCATTCATTCCTACCTGCTCGTTCTCATGAATAATTAATGAGGAAATTTCATTGGGCACTCATCGTATACCCTGAGCGAATCTGCCCAGTCAACAAAACGCTTTCAGCCCAATTTCAGTATACAATTTTTGTGATAGCAAAATTCAATCGTAACTACTCGGCTATTTCCGTCACTGGCTACGGAAAAGGACGAGCGCGTGATCCGATTGAGCAAAGTTAAATTGATGCTACCTTTAAAAACATAAACGTTCCGTTACTATAACGATTACTTTGATTGGACTATATTTTTAAGTATATATTTATGAGAACGAGCGAGTAGGAATGAATGGACCCACGGATGATGGAGAGAGGAACGAAGCGTATTCAACCGTGGGTTTCCGATGATGATGTTGAGGACATTTGGATACTACTGACACGAAGTGTAGTAGAATTACAGTATAACACTTTGATGTGGTCGGAACCATTCCGACAGTAAAGAAACATGTGAACCCATCAATGATGACAGCTCAGACAAATCCGCATGTGCAAACTGCAATTCTTATAATGAATATACGTTTGTATATAAAGTTTAACGTTTTTATTGATTAATCCATTTATCTACTAGTATTTTTGATCCCTTCAATGATGACAGCTCAGACAATTCTACATCTGCAGACTGCAATTCTTATAATGAATATACGTTCGTATATAAAGTTTAAAGTTTTTATTGATCAATCCATTTATCTATTAGTGTTTTTGATCCCTTCAATGACGACAGCTCAGACAAATCTACATCTGCAGAATGCAATTCTTATAATGAATATACGTTCGTATACAAAGTTTAAAGTTTTTATTGATTAATTCATTTATCTACTAGTATTTTTGTTACCGTACTATGTGGATGAAAACAATTTAAATATATATAAAGTGTCCATGTAGCAAGATATACATTAAGTTTGAGGATAAGCGAAAATTAAACCTACCCCTATCGCAGTTCAGCCCCGCGTATCCAGGATCACATGTGCAGTTGTATCTACTTCCGGCATTCAGACAGCGGCCATGTAGACACGGATTATCTCTGCAGGTTGCAACTGATATAACAAATATTCACCTATGTGATGACCTTGATACATGTAACCAACCATTTGTAATCGTCACATTTAATCACTTTGAAATTCTTGAAAACCTTATCAACATTCAATATCCGTGTCAATCATTTGCGTAGGCCAAAAAAAGAGTTAAGAATACCAAACACAATTTTACACAAATTTTGTGTGGATACAAAAAATCACATGGTTTAGATGTAGACAAATCATTTAGTAATGAAACTCAGGGCATTCAATGTTTCTGAAGTAAAAAGAAAGCAATGGCGGATCTAGAGGGAATTTTGAACAACGGAAAGCAAAAAAAACCGAGCATTTCAGGTCTTCACTTTGCACTCTCATGAAAATGTTTTCTAACACATCTACACGAGAAGAACAGATATTTTTCTGTGACATTCCACTCAACATTTAGATACATTGATGACGTTTTATATACATTTATATTAACAATAATCACTCTCATTCATAAGTCGATTCGATATATCTCACTCCAACTCGATATTCAGGAAAGCACAGAATATTCCTTATCTGTATTGTATTTAGATATTAACATCAAACCAACAACTCAAATGTATGGCAAACGAGATTACTTTAGCTTTTCCATTGTCAACCTTCCATATTTATGTAGTAATATTCCATTATCACCTGTATGCGGTGTTTATATAGTAATATTCCATTATCACCTGTATGCGGTGTTTATATAGTAATATTCCATTATCACCTGTATGCGGTGTTTATATAGTAATATTCCATTATCACCTGTATGCGGTGTTTATGTAGTAATATTCCATTTTCGCCTGTATATTGTGTTTATGTCTCCCAATTGATTCGATACACGGGAGCATGGTCTGCGTATCACAAATTTTCAAATCGAGGAAGCCTACTTACCAATAAGTTGATGCTACATTGGTTTCAAAAGTCTGCATTTCGCAATTTCTATATTCATTGTAATGAACTCGTTTCCCGATACAAACTATCAATGGTTGTATAATCTTTAACGTTTTTCATACCAGTTGTTATGACATTCCTTACATACTAATTTCGACCACGGATTACTCCGTTTCCGGTGGTTGTGACCGGTCAATGGGGGATACTTACTCCTAATAGGTACCTAATCCCACCTCTGGTGTTTCCAGTGGTCCATATTTGACCTCTTCATATTTCATTCTTTATAGAATTATTGGGATTGTCACTATTTGTCAACCCCGCCTTTTGGTACGGTAAAAAGTAACAACTTGAATCAATCCCTCTTTGAATATTCTGCAAATCCGCACCCAAGACAGGATACCATTGATAGACTGTTTAAGTGAAAAGTGAAGATAACGAACAGTGATCAATCTCATAACTCCAATAAGCAATACAAAATAGAGCGTTGGGCAAACTCGGACAACTGGACATACTAAAGATGGAATCAGACGCCTAGGAGGAGTAAGTACCCCGTGTCGACCAGAATTTAAACAGTAAATATTTGAATATCATTTAAACCTTCAAGATTTCTACTTTTCTCGTGAAATACGAACACACCTCTTTCACAACTGTCACCCGCAAATCCCCGGGGACAGCTACACTGGTACCCTTGGTTGGTATCCTTACATGTGCCACCATTACGACATCGTGTTGGGCTACACTTCAAGACTGAAAAACAGTGATTACAAGTCAGCAAGCAGAGTTTTCCATTCATCTCCACCCTCTATATAGCTTCTGTTTCTCGGCAGATTTTCAACGCAATACAGACGATGTAATTTCCTTTCAAAGTAATATTTACTTGCACGTCTGTTCCATTTCCACACATTGATATAGATATAATTTCAAGACATAAAATATATGCAATTTCAGCTTCAATGAGTGGTTTAGTGATCAAAGCGGGTAATTCCTATTGTGTGCTTGAATTGCATTAACTATTTTATATTGGTACTTGGAAACAATATCCTAACACATGATACTCGTATCCGATGAATTTCAACAACAGCAATATGAAACATTACTTAGTCATGCACAGTTTACATGCTAAGTTTCATAGAAAGGCCAAGATAACGAACAGCAGATAGTTATTTATATAATAGTGTGATACTGTTATGAATAATCACATTCTTCAATTGACCTGTTTCACAGTAATGACCGGTGATCCACACACACATTTAACTCCATGAACAATGTTTGTACAGGTACCACTTCCACAGGGGTGGTCACTACAGGTAGCGGCTACAAAAGTGATGCACGTTAAGGCTACAGTATCGATAGTACATGGAAGTCAAGGACTATGATAGTACAGTTATATTCACAGGCATCTACAATAAGGTTAATATTGAGGACATTTGGATACTACTGACACGAAATGTAGAATTACAGTACAAAAGTTTGATGTGGTCGTTACCATTACAACATGAAAGAATCATGTGATATCTTCAATTACGAGATAGCTCAGATAAATGTACATGTGCAGACTAGAATTCCGATGATGAATTTATGTTTGAATACTGCATTGAAGGTTTTCTTTGATTAATTCATTTATCCATTTTTATTGTCCGTTCTTCGTGAATGTAAACAAATCAAAGATGCAATGTCCATGTAGCAATGTATACCTTAAGTTCGAGGATGAACATAAATTAAACCTACCCCTATCACAGTTCAGTCCCGCGTATCCCGGGTCACACGTACAGATGTATCTACTTCCGGCATCCCGACAGCGGCCATGTTGACACGGATTATCTCTGCAGGTTGCAACTGATATAACAAATATTCACCTATGTGATGACCTTGATACATGTAACCAACCATTTGTAATTGTCACATTTAATCACTTTGAAAATCTTGAAAACTCCATCAACATCCAATATCCATGTCAAACGTTTGTGTAGAATATTAGTTAAGAATATTAAATGCAACTTGAAACTAATTTTGTGTTGATATAGGAAATCGCAATGGTTTTGTGTAGGCAAATGATTCACCAATGAAACGCAATGCATTCAATGTTTCTGCAGTAAAAGAAGCAGTGTTGAATCTAGAGGGGATTTTTGGGGGTGGGGTTGCATTTTACACAGGCTTTAACGCCAAAGTACCAACTAGACTGTATGACAAGTTAACGAGATTGCTTCAGCTTTTCATTTTCAACCTTTCATATTTATGTAGCGATATTCCATTATCACCTTCACGTAGTATTTATATCTACTGATTCGATACGCGAGAGCATGTTCTGAGTATCATCAATTTTAAATCGAGGCACGCTATTGGCAAATACATATATGTAAGTTGATGTTACAGGCATTTCAACCATCTCGTTTAAAATCAGCATTTTAGAATTTCTATTGTCATCATAATTATCTGATTTCCTAATACAGCCTGTCAATCGTTGAATACTGTTTTGCGATTTTCATATACCAATTGTTACGTCATTCTTTACATTCTAATTTTGGCACGAATTACTCCGTTTACCGATCAAGACGGAGGGCTCACGGCGGGTAAAACCGTTCCACAGAGTATCCTTACTCCTCCTAGCTTTGGTATTTCCAGGGCATCCCTATTAGAACTTTTTAAGATCCGCGCCTGAACAGAATACCATTGGTGGATTGTTTGAGTTTGATTAGTAAATGACTGCGCTTGAGTTAAACTTTTTCGATTTCTACTTTTCTTATAAATTACAAACACACCCTTTTCACAATTGTGGCCCGTGAATCCCCGACGACAGCTACACTGGTACCCTTGGCTGGTATCCTTACATGTGCCACCATTACGACATTGTGTTGGGCTACACTTCACGACTGAAAAAGGAGAGTACAGGTTAGGAATCAGTGTTTTCGATGCACATTTCTCCTTTGATAGCTCTGCTGCCTTATTGGATTTTTAACTGAATGCAGACGATGCAAATTGCTCTCAAAGTCATGTTCATTTTATTCGTATAGCTAATAAGTATGCATATGTGAATGTTATACTTGCATACTTTATGTAAGAAGACATTCGAATTTGTTCTATCTAATGATATCAAGAGCGTTAACACAGACAATTTACCCGATAGAAGAAGTATCTTCGCACCACCCTTATACGTAATAAAAAGGAATTACCAATAGGACATACCTTACGTCAATAATTCAATTTTACTTTTAACACGCAATTTGATTGGCTGAGCACGCTTAAAAAAATACGTTTATATCTGGACACACACCCTTGACAACCAAGACGGCATTACTTTCTCTTTTCTAATTCTACATTGCATCATGGAGAATTGTTACATTGATAGGCCTTCGAACTATGAAATTGAAAACTAACGGAATTAAACGTGCACAATGGAATTTTGTAATTTCTTACCCACCCACACCCCACCCCCATTATTGTCAAAGAAAACGTACAGTTTCTGTTTACAAGCAAAGCTACATAAAACATTAACGGTAAAAGTTAGAAAAGAAACTCCGATATGTACAATGATGTTATATGTGAAGTTAATAAAACGGTATATTAAGTACATGTATTTGCAAAATTGTTGTTCCATTACGTTTGTACTTGGAGGGATTGCTTGATTCGCCTATCGAAGCATAAAATGTGTCAGGAATGTCTTGCACAATGTAACAGTTGACGTCATGTCTCATCGATTGACATGCGGATCGCTATCTGTGAATTGCTTACATTTACTGTATCGGATTTAATCGCTGCATGCTATGGTAAGTGATATTGTAGCTTAAATCTCGTATGCTCTTACATGCTGCCATATGCGAGGAGCCAAGATGGCTTCCTCCACTTTCGACACTTCGTCAATATACTGCTTAGCGAATCAATTTCAATTTATTGTTTACGAAATAAAATAGAAAGTGTTTGCATCTTTAAGTGTTGAAATGAATGAATTCATTTCTTTTTCTATTTTGTACGATATAAATTAGTTTGGGACAGTTTACGCCTTTTATAAATCACTTCGCGGTATAAGAGTAAACTGCCCTGAACCAATTCATATCGTATAAAATAAGTGAAAATAATTAAATTCATCCCTTAAACAATGTACATTAGAGAGTCGCCATAGGGCCTTCAAATTGTTTCTCTAGGTCTCTGAGGAGGGATCCACAAAAATAGTCACCAATACATCTCATTATGTATACAGTAAAGATTTAACATACATGTTCATATTAAGGGAAATTAAGTCATATAGGATCTACATGTTTTGAAACATATTGATTTTGCCGATGAAAAAATCAGTAACATTTCCAAATAATGTATATAGTACAAAGAAGAGCATACATGCTTCATATATGTAGGCATTGTCAAACTCAAGTCAGTAAGTAGAAAGTTTTTATACACCCGGTCTGCTTCCTAATCCTTATTATGGTGTGCATAAGACATTGTTTAAAATAAATTAAAGTAATGTATAAATAAAAATTATATATAGCGTTGATAAGAATTTTCAGAAGACAAATCATTTCATTTCGTCTTTTCGTTAACGAAATTCTTATAACTCCAGATTTTAAAATATTGGACCAAAATTTTCAAATTGATAATTAGCTATCATGTTTAGTAATCAAATGAAAAGGCGTGTTACGTATCTAATTTGACTAAGTCTTGCACGCTAGCTGTAGACAGATAACCGATTAGCTGTCGCTTCTTACGCTTTAGTAGCCAGTATAAGTTGTTATGAAATATTACATCATATCGTAAAACTATTAACACCTCCTCCGGCTTGGTGAATATTGTAATCTGGTACCTAAAGCTGTAATCTGGTACCTAAAGCATAGTATTGGCCTTATAAGTACCAATTATTGTATGATTTTATCTTCTATGAATACCTTTGTGTGATTACCAATCATCTAGTTCAATATAATCTGGTATTGATACAGAAAACTAAGCAGTCACTAAGGTACCGCGGGTGTAGTCCACACGCCGCGTCAAAACTAAGACCTTTAACAAAGGTAATGATCGCTCCACAAAACGTCTAGCAGTGGAGGGGAAGTTGGGGATCTTCCAGGCATGATCTTAAACATGGAAGTACGATGTTACGGAAAGCGTTGGCACGATAAAGAACCCTCACTGTTACGCCCCTGAATGCCCTTTGAGTGACGATTAACATAATAATTTCTAAGAAGGAAAGTTGATAAAGCATAACGCATAAACGACGTTAATGCAACTGCATAACGAATAGAATGATTATAATTAATAATTTGGTCATGCATTTGAATATGCCTGGTATGTATCTTATAACAAAAGGCTCAAGGGTCATAACGCAAGCCTGAGTTACCTTGTATCTGCTCTTTGAAAGTAAAAATATCTTAAAAGATGTTTTACCTTATTTATTCCCAGGAAAAATTTTGAAGTCATGCTATGACCCCTCTCTAGTCCCATAGCGTAAAGATTGACAAGATATGATCAATGAAGAACTCCAGCATTCTTTATATCGACTAAAGAGTACTTGTGCGCACAGTGCTTCTTTTGGGCCTGATATGGGGTCGAATATCCGCCCCAGGCCTAATCCGAAATTCCCTGAAATTCTCCCAAAATCTGACCGAAAAATTCTCATAGATCATGCACGAAAATTCTTTGTATGACGTATCTAAACAAAACGTTTATATTGTGTACACTTTATCTATTATGACACTTCCGATAACGAAAACCTCATGATTTCTTGTACAATGAACACTGTCACAGTAATGGTATTCAATAGATATGAAACATGGTTGTTATACATTAATAATACCTTAAAGACGCTTCAGTCTAACTGTATGATGGATGAATATCACAAATTAATTTTCCGAATTTTCTTGTTTTGTCGCTGTTTCCAAATTTAAGGGCTCCGATCCCTAATCCCAAAATATTGGGAAACAACACTGGTGTAAAATGTAAAGAAGTTGCAAAAAGGAATAAATGCATTTCCTTATCATGTTTAACAATCTAAATATAACAATTCTCAGCAACATAGAAGATCAGCGATCACCAGACAACACGATACAATGTATGAAATCACTAAAAGGTATCTCTGGGATACGCATATGATTGGGGGTGGTTTCCATGTAAGTAAAGAAATTTCGACATCACGAAAAATTGTATTTTATTTCCCCATAACTAGGAATTACCAAGCTGAATTAAATTTTGTTCAAATGGACTCTCCACTAGAATAAATTCTAATGCTCCACTTTATACAACAGAATCCTTGAATCTTTAAGAGTGACGGTCATTATCAAGATTGGCTTTGCTCGATGTTATAAAAACAAGAATTTTCAACATGTCATCTTATTTCTACAAGATGTACTGGAATAAATTTTGGCCAAGTTTAGAATTATATTGAATATGACATGTCATAATCTCCGAAGTTAATAATTCATACTTTAGTCAAAGAAACATCTTTTGAGTGATGTACATGCAATATTGCATCTGATATGATATTATCCTGAAGAAGTAGCTGACCTACTGACCTTGAACACTTTTGATCTAGATAAAAAAAAATACCTGTGATAGTTTGGTCATTGAGAATATAAATCTGAATTTCCATCCCTAAAGCTAATATTCCATCTCATTATTAGTAGGACATCATTTCTACACTATGTGTGAGTTGTTTACATGTAACATAAGTTTGCATCAAATTCTTTTGTAGTGATTCTTTATATAGAGGTTTGAATGGAAGACGAAATCTTGATGAAACAATACCTGTTTCACAGTAACGACCGGTGTGTTTGGATCCACAGTCACATTGAACTCCATGGCCAGTGTCTGTACAGGTACCACTTCTACAGGGGTGATCTCTACATGTGGGGGCTAAAATAGAAAAAATAAAGATACACGTGGAGGCTAAAATAGCAAAAATAACGATACACGTGGAGGTTAAAATAGCAGAAATAACGATACACGTGGAGGCTAAAATTGCAAAAATAACTATACACGTGGAGGCTAAAATAGCAAAAATAACGATACACTTGGAGGCTATAATAGCAATAATAATGATACACGTGGAGGCTACAATAGCAAAAATAATGATACCTGTGAATGTTAGATAAGGATAGTAATGATACACGTGAACAGGGCCGTAAATTACATGGAGGCGGAGGAGGCAGCTGCCTCCTCCAACTTTTGAGCCAAAAAAAAATAAAATTTAAAGTTCATTAGAATTTATGTTGTTTCCAATAACTAAGAACATGATACCTCCCTTAAAAAGCATTCCAAATCTTTCTTTTAGAATGAGTTAGTCAAGTAACATCTTAGAAGGCCCTAGAATCAAGGATTTTGCACGAAACGTGTTCAGTGTGCACAAAATGTGCTCAGCGTCTGGGGGCCTGGGCGGCCCCCAGACCCCCGCCTAATTTCCTGCCTCCTCCAAATTGAAGGTTAACGGCCCTGGTGAATGTTAGATAAGGATAGTAATGATACACGTGAATTTTAGATAGGGATAGTAATGATACACGTGAATGTTAGATAGGGATAGTAATGATACACGTGACTGCTAGATAGGGATAGTAATGATACACGTGAATGTTAGATAAGGATAATAATGATACACGTGAGTGTTAGATAGAGATAGTAATGATACACGTGACTATTAGATAGGGATAGTAATGATACACGTGACTGCTAGATAGAGATAGTAATGATACACGTGACTATTAGATAGGGATAGTAATGATACACGTGAATGTTAGATAAGGATAATAATGATACACGTGAGTGTTAGATAGAGATAGTAATGATACACGTGAAGATTAGATAGGAATAGTAATGATACACGTGAATGTTAGGTAGGGTTAGTAATGATACACGTGAATGTTAGATAGAGATAGTAATGATACACGTGAATGTTAGATAAGGATAGTAATGATACACGTGAATTTTAGATAGGGATAGTAATGATACACGTGAATTTTAGATAGGGATAGTAATGATACACGTGAATGTTAGATAGGGATAGTAATAATACACGTGAATGTTAGATAGGGATAGTAATGATACACGTGAATATTAGATAAGGATAGTAATGATACACGTGAATGTTAGATAAGGATAGTAATGATAGACGTGAATATTAGATAAGGATAGTAATGATAGACGTGAATATTAGATAAGGATAGTAATGATACTCGTTAATGTTAGATAAGGATAGTAATGATACACGTGAATTTTAGATAGGGATAGTAATGATACACGTGAATGTTAGATAGGGATAGTAATGATACATGTGAATATTAGATAAGGATAGTAATGATACACGTGAATGTTAGATAAGGATAGTAATGATACACGTGAATATTAGATAAGGATAGTAATGATACACGTGAATGTTAGATAAGGATAGTAATGTTACACGTGACTGCTAGATAAGGATAGTAATGATACACGTGAATGTTAGATAAGGATAGTAATGATACACATGAATGTTAGATAAGGATAGTAATAATACATGTGAATATTAGATAGGGATAGTAATGATACATGTGAATGCTAGATAGGGATAGTAATGATACACGTGGCTCTTAGATAAGGATAGTAATGATACACGTGACTATTAGATAAGGATAGGAATGATACACGTGAATGTTAGATAGGGATAGTAATGATACACGTGAATGTTAGATAAGGATAGTAATGATACACGTGAATGTTAGATAAGGATAGTAATGATACACGTGAATGTTATATAGGGATAGATATGATACACGTGACTGTTAGATCGGGATAATAATGATTTACGTGACTGTTAGATAGGGATAATAATGATACATGTGAATTTTAGATAGGGACAGTAATAATACACGTGACTTTTAGATAAGGATAGTAATGTTACACGTGAATGTTAGATAAGGATAGGAATGATACACGTGAATGTTAGATAAGGATAGTAATGATACACGTGAATGTTAGATAAGGATAGTAATGATACACGTGACTATTAGATACGGATAGTAATGATACACGTGAATGTTAGATAAGGATATTAATGATACACGTGAATTTTAGATAAGGATAGTAATGTTACACGTGACTGTTAGATAAGGATAGTAATGATACACGTGAATGTTAGATAAGGATAATAATGATACACGTGACTATTAGATACGGATAGTAATGATACACGTGAATGTTAGATAAGGATAGTAATGATACACGTGACTGCTAGATAAGGATATTAATGATACACGTGACTGCTAGATAAGGATAGTAATGATACACGTGAATGTTAGATAAGGATAGTAATGGTACACGTGACTGCTAGATAATGATAGTAATGATACACGTGAATGTTAGATAGAGATAGTAATGATACACGTGAATGTTAGATAAGGATAGTAATGATACACGTGACTATTAGATAGGGATAGTGATGATACACGTGAATGTTAGATAGGGACAGTAATAAAACACGTGACTGTTAGATAGCGATAGGAATATTACACGTGGATGTTACACTAAGGACATATTAAAGATGGACGTAATGGACACAATAAAAAGTGCACCGATTCTCGCGCTGTCAATAACTAAAAGTGTACGGATGCGTTTGGAAACTATGCCGAGCCTAGACAAACTTTATTAAAGCGTTTCTTCGGTAAATTACTGAATAACATAGGCGAGTTATACAAGTATATTCCGTAAATGATAGAATAACAATAAGCGGGTTCAGAAAATGACAGAAAATAGCAATAGGCGGGTTCAGTAAATAATACAATAACAATAGGCGGGTTCAGTGAATAATAGAATAACAATAAGAGGGTTCAGCAAATAATACAATAACAGTACGTGGATTCAGTAAATGATAAAATAACAATAGGCAGGCTCAGTAGATGACAGAAAATAACAATAGGCGAGTTCAGTGAATGATAGAGTAACTATAGGCGGGTTCAGTGAATAATGGAATAACAATAGGCGGGTTCAGTGAATAATAAAATAACAATACGCAGGTTCAGTAAATGATATAATAACAATAGGCAGGTTCAGTAGATGACAGAAAATTACAATAGGTTGATATTTAAATCATTAGAATTCCTATTTTTATTGCGTATTACAAACACACCTCTCTCACAATTGCGACCCTTGAATCCCGGGGGACAGCTACACTGGTACCCATGACTGGTATCCCTACATGTGCCACCATTTTGACATCTTGTTCGACTGCAAATCACGGCTGAAAAAGTAGTACTAATTCGTAATCTTTTTATTAACATAGTCTGTTTTGGATACATTCCTATAATGCTCTTTTTAACCAGATATATTTGTGAAACACTTATGGCAGCAAAATTGATAATGACCAAAGTCAAAGTTTTTCAAAAGTAACTTAAAACCCAAAGTGAAGATAGGGATGTCAAAAACTAAACGGTATCGTTACATGGAATAAATTCGTGAAATATAAAAGACCCAGCACCAACAGTTTAAAAGTCATGGCCAAGGTTAAAGTTTGTCAAGACTAGGTCAAACCCCAACGGAAAGGACATGGCGTCAAAAATGGTGATACCCAAATAAAGGTCGTTTGACAAGAAATGCACATGTACGATATGCAAGTCCTATCACCATCCATTCAAACGTCATGGCCAAGGTTAAAGTTTTTGCTGACAAACAGACAGACGGACAGACCAAACACTATTGTATCCTTGAGCATCAAAATCAAATACCGTGTTAATGATAGCACTTTGACACTTTTATCTGTAGAACTAGAAGGTGCTTTATCATACAAATATGGTATACACTATCCCGTGGGGATCCGGGTTAGAATAGGTCCTCAGTACCTCGTGCTTGTCGTAAGAGGCGACTAAATGAGGCGGTCCTTCGGATGAGACCGCAAAACCGAGGTCCCTTGTCACACCAGGTGTGGCACGATAAAGACCCCCCCCCCCCCCCCCCCCCCCGCTCAATGGCCATAAGCGCCGAGCATAGACCTAAATGTTGCAGCAGTTCACCGGCAGTGGTGACGTCTCCATATGAGTGAAATATTCTCTAGAGGGACGTAAAACAATATACAATCAATCAATCATTATGTAATTATACATATACACGTGATCTTAAAGTGTCAAGAACAATAACTTTTGTTCAGTAATATTCACTTATTAAGAGTTATCTCCCTCATAACATCCTCACACTATGGTCTACCATATCACCAATCTGAAATTCATTCATCTCTGTGTGTGTGTGTGTGTGTGTGTGGTGGGTTGGGGGGTGGGGGGGGGGATACGCCGACGATATCTTTAAATCACGATCACTGTATTGTCATTCGATATGGCTTACCTTACGTCAAGAACTGTACACTAGAAGTCTCCCATCAAATAAATAGTCGCCCCACGACACGCCAATAATTGTCAAAGTTTGATATCAATAAATAGTCGCCCCACGACACGCCAATAATTGTCAAAGTTTGATATCAATAAATAGTCGCCCCACGACACGCCAATAATTGTCAAAGTTTGATATCAATAAATAGTCGCCCCACGACACGCCAATAATTGTCAAAGTTTGATATCAATAAATAGTCGCCCCACGACACGCCAATAATTGTCAAAGTTTGATATCAATAAATAGTCGCCCCATGACACCGTCGGAAACCCACGGTCGGTCGAACTTCTTTTACCTCCCGTGGGACACAACGCTGATATTTTTGCTGGAAGGTGTATCGGCTTCCTTATGCGATCGGGCGTTTCACCATTTCTTACTGCGATATTCAACGATTGAAAATTTCCAGTCTTCGGGAGCATAGAAAAACATGGCTTTCGAAGAAAGCTACAAAGCTTTCAGTGAGATGTGTTACAGCTTCAAGTTCAAGTCCCACTCGTGTCATGGCTGCGTTAAACCTAAGGTAGTGATTGCTCCTTCGCCAAAATCACGGATCTTATGGATATGACCTTAAAATTGGAGGCCCTGTTTGTGGCACAAGTTGGCAAGTTACTGCTACTACGGCTCTGAGCGCTAGGCATAGGCCATGTAGACTAGGTACTTCACCCATAACTCAATATGAGTGGAAAAAAAATCTCGAACGAAATAAACTTGTTTTCAGTATATCATGAAATGCAGTCCCATGTTGGTTGATTGTACATGTATCTTGCTTAACGTCTCTCTCGAGAATTTTTCACTCATTTACAGACGTCACCAAGACCGGTAAAGGGCTTCAAAATAAGGCCTTTGCTCGGCGCTTACGGCCATTAAGCAGTGAGGGTTCTTTAGCATGCCCACCTACTGGGGAGGGGGGGGGGGCTTAATCTTCACCACGAATTTTCCCATTACGTTCATTTTTCAGCCAAAAGTGTCCTGATCAACGAACCTAGCCCCTTTCTACTATACTTTGGACGACTATGATTTGCATATTCTAATTTTATTTAATCAAATTTACAGAAGTTTAAGTTTGTTTTACTTATTTTTTATTTATTTATCTATCTAAATTTTCGCAATTTGTAACTTTGCTCTTGCATATTTACCATTTTTCTTATTCAAACTAAAAATATTTGTATTATAATTTTAGTGTGTATATGCGTTATGTTTCTAACTAGAGAATGTAAAAAAAAAATACTTTTATTTCCATGAATAATCCCATTACGATGACTAACAAATTACTAGTACATGTAGCCTAACGCAATTCTTCTCAACAAATTACTAGTACATGTAGCCTAACGCAATTCTTCTCAACAAATTACTAGTACATGTAGCCTAACGCAATTCTTCTCAACAAATTACTAGTACATGTAGCCTAACGCAATTCTTCTCAACAAATTACTAGTACATGTAGCCAAACGCAATTCTTCTCAACAAATTACTAGTACATGCAGCCTAACGCAATTCTTCTCAATATACAGATATTTTTGTAATATAGTCCCCGATTCAGTCGTTACTGGATCCGATGAAAGCTGTGTTTCAACCCGGCGAAATAAGTACTCCGCAGATGAATTTTGTTAACCACTAAGTAGTTTTGTTCTGGTGTGATGAAGGCGGAGAATTTCACCATTCCTGCTAAGTTGAGGATCGTATTACTGTATATTTATACCATTAGCTTCACTTTAGTTTTATGAAATGACAAAGTCCCTCTAAAACACCATGGGGCATCCTGTATACAACAGACCAGAAGTCATGGCTAGTATCGTGTACTTGAAAAATGCTCTTTATCCTCGTTTTCATCAATAGTTGACAGCTTTTCTTCGATTCTGTTTCACATCTTGAGGCATTTCAGGTTCAAAAGTGTTAATGTTTGCTATGAGACATGGATTGATCACTGTTCGTTATCTTCACCTTTCATAGATCTATAGATGTTTGAAAGTATACATATTTCGCTGCATTCTTATCAACTGTACACTGTTTTCCAGACACTGTTTAATTATATAAGATATACTATCTGCTTGAGTTTGCCATTGTGTTCACTTAATAATTGCCGACACAGGGATAATTTAATTTTTGTGATGTTAAAATTGCCGACACAGGGAGAATTTTATTTTTGTGATGTTAAAAACTGCCGACACAGGGAAAATTTAATTTTTGTGGTGTTAAAATTGCCGACACAGGGAGAATTTAATTTTTATGATGTTAGAATTGCCGACACAGGGAGAATTTAATTTTTGTGATGTTAAAATTGCCGACACAGGGAGAATTTAATTTTTGTGATGTTAAAATTGCCGACACAGGGAAAATTTAATTTTTGTGATGTTAAAAATTGCCGACACAGGGAGAATTTAATTTTTGTGATGTTAAAATTGCCGACACAGGGAGAATCTAATTTTTGTGATGTTAAAATTGCCGACACAGGGATAATTTAATTTTTGTGATGTTAAAAATTGCCGACACAGGGAGAATTTAATTTTTGTGATGCTAATATTGCCGACACAAGGAGAATTTAATTTTTGTGATGTTAAAGTTGCCGACACAAGGAGAATTTAATTTTTGTGATGTTTCAGGACATTCACGAAGTTTCTGACATTTTCTCCAAAATTATTTTTTCATCTGCTCCACATGAAGAGTTTGTATGATCTCCGAAATAGGCTTAGATTTCATATTATAGTAACATTACCAAATACCTGTAGTTCATATCGACCTGGGTAGCCCTGGTTCGACATCTGATTGTTCCAAAGATTTTACACAAAAGTAACATATTAGGGTAGACCTTGAAACAACCAATTAATTCAATATTTTACTCATTCACTAAGATATTTCTGTATGCGTTACCCTAGTCATTAATATTGACCAAGTTTCCATTACCCCAGTCGTAAATTTGCTTTACCCTAATCATGGTCAAATTTTAAAACCACTGTATCGCTGTAACAGACGCTGATCATGCAAGTTTTATGGAATATTTACCTTCTACTATTTAGACTACTACAACATTAACCGCCACTTTTACAATACATACTTCTTATATTTGTATATCAAGTGCAAAATAACAGAAGCGTACTTGCCTGTCGCCATCTTGGACTAGGGTAACGCATTTTACCCAAGTTCGTTTCTACAGTGTCATTTTCAGGTACAAAGGTTTACGAAATTCTATTAAACAGTTTCAGAGAGGTTGCGCTGACAAGAGTAGGACTGACGGACTGACTGATGGACGAATAAAAAACAAGACATTGCACTCTCCGCAACTCTCTAGCAGGATTCAGAGAAACATGGATTTAAAGCCAAAAACAGTTTCGTAATATAGATGTCCAGACCTTCACGCCTTCCATACCAATGGATACGAAGCCCATGTGCTGAACACAGTGATTGTTTGTAGAGTGCCGTAGTGTGCCCATTCTACATTCACAGTAGCAACAGAGATAACATCAGTACTAAGCAGTATCACTGATTTCTACATTCACAGTAGCAACAGAAATAACATCAGTACTAAGCAGTATCACTGATTTCTACATTCACAGTAGCAACAGAAATAACATTAGTACTAAGCAGTATCAATGATTTCTACATTCACAGTAGCAACAGAAATAACATCCGTACTAAGCAGTATCAATGATTTCTACATTCACAGTAGCAACAGAAATAACATCAGTACTAAGCAGTATCAATGATTTCTTTCTTTTCTTTTTCTTTTTATTGCTTCAGTTCGGCGTAGGAAACTCCTAAAAATTGAGGGACCTATAATGGTCAACATTAAGATATGTTACCCCTCCTTATACATGCATAACTTCATGCAAAATTTGCTCACTCTTTTAGACTTCATTGAGAAATGATGGGAATAAATTGCATGTACATTTCGCACGATAAATTGTATTCTTTTTACTTATAAAAACATAAATTTAGTGTTCATGATTCCTTATTTAAAGATCGCTTTATTTCCTTGAGCCACGTGCTCATCGGATAAACATGAATACAATTACTTGTAGATAAACAAACATGTTGTGAAGAGTAAGTAAATAACAATGCTACAACAATGCGCATTTCTAAATTAAACAAACGATATCATAATTTGTGAGAGTTTTGTCATTTTGCAACATATTGTAAAACAATCCCAAATTTAATACGTTTACAGTAGTTTTGACACTAGGTAATTTAATAAGTTTAGAAACCACTAGGTTTTTTGCAATGAAATTTCTTAACGTGTATATTTTTACTCAGGTCACCATATAAAGGGCATATTAAAATAAGATGAAACTTGTCGTCTACATTAATGTAATCACAAAGTTTGTAGCAAGTGTTGTTAACTGTGCCGATCATTAATTGATACGAAGAAAAAATTAAAATAAATAGGTATTGTTGAAGATAGGCAATGCCTCATTACTTAATTTCGAAGAAAAAAAACCTGTCAAACGTTCATTAACATAGGGCGTACCCCTATTATCTGCCAAATTGTATTGCATGTTATTTCTATATTTGTATCTTATGACTAAATGCATTTCGGTGTCTGGGTAGGGGGTCCTGCGCTCTGCTGTGATTATTAAAATTTATTACCTCATACATCAACTTCGTCAATACAAAATGACACAGGCTTTAAACACCCCGCCTTCCATATTCGTACAAGTCGCCAAATGTCAATACTTACCTCCACACAAATCATAAATCTGACTTTTATTGATTCATAGACATTCTCTCACACAAATATACTATTGCAAAATCACGTATTTCAATGTCACGTGGATATTTAATGAGCATGTCATTTGCAGATATGAATTATTTTAGATAGAAAAATCAATTTCTCCAAGGAATATTAATGTATTTGTTGAATCAGAAAGAATGCTTCAGAAAACATTATTACTATCTGAATTCAAAACAAAACTGTCCCTGAAAAGATTCTACAGTCAATTCTAATCCTCTCTGAGCTTGTCTCTGCAATTTAAGACGGTAGAATGCATTCAGTCGAAGAATACATTTGAAGTCATAGAGACAAAGGAGAACGTTTAGACTATAGATAGATAAATTAGTCAGTTACTAGGCATCCTCAAAATTTAGCGGTACTTGATTTTCGACAAATCAGCGTGTTGTTTTATTCGCTCGGGGTAATGTAAACATAATCACCAGTTACATATTTCCCTTCTGCAGGGTTGTTTAAAAACTTTAGCCCGTTCAGATTGAATGACTGTCACGTGTACTTATCAGAGATGGGCGGTCTAATGATCCGTTTATTACATACATGCCCTGTATTAAAGGCACTAATTAGAAAATCTTAAAACATTTAAATCAAAAGGTTTTTCACACTACATGTATACCAGCATTAAAGCTGTATGACCTGATGTTCATGTATTATTTTTGTACATAATTACTTTAAAGCAGATTAATTACTTTATAAAGTTATTAACTTTCCCTTAATTACATGCTTGAAAACATCTGCATGTAAAAGAAAACAGCGAGAATATTATTTAGAAAGTAAATATAGTGGCTACATATATAAACGCAGTATTAAGTCTTCCCCGGAAGACATGTGTCGCCTGCTAGTTGATTCTATATGTAATATATCACGTATAATGTTGAAAAAGTAAATTATTCAAATGGTTTTTGTCAGTTTAATACTCCTTTTAAAGGTTTTGAGAATTACTAAACATTCTTTAACGATAACTTAATTGAAATTGAAAGATGAGACATTATTATGCAATGGAATTTGTGGGAGAGTCTGTTTGAAATTAAGACATTTATTAAATGTAGACTGAATGAAAACATATGTTTGAAAATATGTATCAACCTGTTACTGTGCTCTTCAAGACAATGGTAATAACCATAAGTAATTATCTGTTGGGTTTACTGCTTTGTCTTGTTGTCTTTTTATATATCCAATTTACTGTTTCTCAAGAAAAATCATAATTAGTGCTGTTCTGAAATCAAATATACTGTCCTTCAGTATGGGAATTACAAATACTGTCCTTTTGTACATAAAAATATTGTCCTTCAGTTAATCATAAAATAAAATCTTCAGCAAAAAAATTTTTTGCTGTACAAAATTCTAAGTCCCGGCAAACAGGAAGTTGATAAGCGACAGATTCGAAAATCCATACCTTTCCTTAATAATTTCAAATCTATAGCTTCCAGATTATGTATACCCCCATCAAAAACTGAAGTCTGACACAATACAGCTGAGCTATTTAAAATCACTCGGGATTAAAATTTTATGTAATTTCATGAAAAGACACAGATAATGATTCCTTATCACCTTGGTAAAATGTTTGTCAAAAATAAAGGAAATCTATCGCATTATGGACTTGATAAATAATTGAATGAAAACAGAGTTATTGTCCTTGGATTCAATATTTTGAAACATATCATTGACTATTCAAATATAACTAAGAATTTTGAAATATTTTAATAACTATTGAAAAAGATTCCAACAAAATTTATGTTCCTATCATTAAATCATTGACTTTGCAAAATCCTATGACTTCACAGGAGTGTGGAACTACGTTAAATCGATGTTTACAATTAACCGCGTCACTCTGCCATTTCAAGTGATAGTCACGTGACCAGTTCAAACTTTCAGATCATCGGTGGTCTTATCTGTGTAAAGCTGTGTATTTTGTTATAACATTACCGTACCATAAGTTTAATAGAAATAAAAATATCAAATACCTCTTAGTAATTCGTTGTTTTACGCTCTTTCAGCCTTAAAACTAGACAGTTGCGTATGATTTAATACATCATGTTGGGATTCCCCTGACGCGCGTGGGTCTATTCATAGACGTCTATTATGGGATGATTGTGTCGCCTGCGTTACACGTAGTGGCGACATATAGGGATCACTATCCGTCGTCTTGCGTCGTCCTGCGTCGTCGTCTGGCGTCGTCGTCGTCACAAAAAAATTCTGTCACAGTTTTCTCAAGAACCACATGGGGCAACTCTCTGATATTTGGCACAGAGCATCAGTGTGGCCAACTGTATTGTGTAAGACATTTTCGAATATGTCGCTTATCAACTTCCTGTTTGCCGGGACTTAGAATTTTTTACAGCAAAAAAATTTCTGTCACACTTTTCTCAAGAACCACATGGGGGAACTCCCTGATATTTGGCACAGAGCATCAGTGTGGCCAACTGTATTGTGTAAGACATTTTCGTGATCGACGACAACGCAGACAGCTTGAATTATTTTCGTTAATAAAACTCATTTAATTAAATATGAAAGGATCGGACTACGTTGGACTTGTATTATGAGATGTTTAACACCCTTTGGATAGGAAGATTCGATATGTTTCTTGGAACTAAGGTGATTTTGAGCTTTGTTTACAACCGGTATCCTATTTTCGTGTCATCCCTTGTTAGATATTTATATATAGATTGAGAACAAAATGGATAAGAAGTCCCTGTGCACCCAGTAACTCTTCTCTTAATTCAAATGTTATCAAATTATCCTAACACCCAGTACCCCATCTGTTAATTCAATTATTAACAAATTATCCTAAGGCCCGGTACCTCATCATCTGTTAATTCAATCATTACCAAATTATCCTGATACCCGATATCCCATCTGTTAATTTAATCATTAACAAATTATCCTAACGCCCGGTACCTCATCTGTTAATTCAATCATTACCAAATTATAATATATTCCTCACATGTATTCCATGTCAATTTCTGCCCAAAGGCCGACTACTAATATCAACATAATGCAACACTTAAACAAAGGTCACCTACTCATATCAAAATAACTCAACATTACCTACTCATATCAAAATAACTCAACATTACCTACTCATATCAAAATAACTCAACATTACCTACTCATATCAAAATAACTCAACATTACCTATTCATATCAAAATAACTCAACATTACCTACTCATATCAAAATAACTCAACATTACCTACTCATATCAAAATAATTCATTGACAATATCAAGCATTTTAAACTTGTGTTTTTCATTGTACGATCGTCATAAACCACACCCATTGTCTTCATTCACACTACTTAATGACCTACTGACAAACAAGTTGATGGTGCAGGGCTTTCAACAGCTTCGTTTAAAATCAGCATTTCGTAATTTCCAATTTGCCAATACAACCTATCATTGGGTCAGATGCTGTCTTACGTGTTTCATACCGATTGTTAGGCCGTTCTTGGCAAACCGATTTTGACTACGGATAATTCCGTTTAAATGATCAAGTAAGGGGCCCACGGTGGGTATTACCGGTCGACAAGGGATGCTTACTCCTCCTATGTACCTGGACCCATCTCTGGTATATCCAGGAGTCCGTGTTTTCCCAACTCTTTATTTTGTATCTGTTGTGGGAATTATAAGATTGATCACCGTTCGTTAACTTCAGGGGCCTCCGTGGCCGAGTGGTTAGAGCATTGCGCTCAAAATCACACCTCTCACCTCTGTCGGCTCTGATTCGAATCCCGCTCGCGCCGGTAAGTGAGAAAGGTTCCCAGTTTACTTTCGGAAGGTCGGTGGTCTCTTCCCAGGTACTTGTATCTGGGTCCTCTCTTCCACCAACAAAAACTGGGCGCCACAGATAACTGAAAAATTATTGGGTGTGGCGGAAACATCAATCAATCAATCGTTATCTTCACCTTCCGTGTATATTATAGATCTATAGCTCCCACAATTGTTGTAGATGAAAAAAGACACTCGGAGAGCACGTGCCGCGTCGCTCGAAGAGAAATAATCCGAGTATTGCCGAAGAGACAGAATTCGTAAGAGAGGCTCTGTTGTGAGGAGGCGTTCATTTCATGATATAAAATTAAATGATTTCAATCATCTAAACCGGGTTCTAGACGATAAAGTGATAGAGTGCAAGATCTACTCAAAAGTGATAAATGACAGTATCACACATTTTTATTTGACGACGAAAAATATTTATCGATAATATTGTTAGCATGGAAAATCCCAATTCATTTTGGTCCGATGTTGAAAAAATGAAATGTCATATTCACTTTAAAAGCACGAGCGAACATAACGTTTTATTTTAATTAGCTACATGTATGTGCATTTCAACGTTAAATGTATTCATGCTATAAGGTCTTCCACACTGTGATGAAATTTTGGAATGAACACACTTTACTCAATATTACAGGGCCAAATTGGCTATCCGTAGCCTCTGTTCTTTACGCACGAACTTGTGTATCAATGGGATACATGTACAGATTACGTATGAGCTTTGTGCACTTGTTGTTGGTAGAATAATGGACCTTGAACTTAGCAAATTACAGAGACTTGACACATAACCGGATTTTTATTTTATTTTGTTTTCTTATTTATTCATTTATTGGCAATCCCTGCAGCTACTAAATTTATTTTTGTCCCCCAGAAAGTTAGCTCCTTAGCTTTTGCGCACAACTGCGCAGGATGATATAACTAAGTATATAGTTGTTCAATACTGATCTCAGTGGTGCAAACATATTACACATCTATTACTGAACCCTATCCAGCTGAAAATTCTGTGTCAATTTAAATGTTGAAAGGGTTTGGCCGAGATTATCTTTTGTGGCGGAAGGATTGATTAATCAAACAGTTCCAAATTTGTATGATTTCACAGTTTCTGTTTCATCCAATATATCTTTTATTCTTTACCCCTATACGTGTATGTTAGTTTTCGAATTTACGATACAAGTGATTAGACTAGTTCAGATGTAGTTTATTAATTTGGTTAAACATTTTCCTGAACAGAACACCGAATCTTAAAACGATCAAGACTAATTTACTCACAATTTTATATAAAAATTCAGTATTTTGGCGAATGATTTTCAACAATTTGATTTATAAACCAATTTTTAGTTCCCTATTAATTTTCAAGACAGAACTTTAAAAAAAAATGCGAACATTTAAAAATGGACATTACTCCTGATTTCTCAAATTAGATATTCGATCTCATGCATTTTTCCGTATATCAAATGCAAAAAATGTATATATATTCCCATTACTAGTATTAAACATCGTATATCTGTATTGTTAGAAGACGTGATCATGTGTCTATTTTCTGCAATGATTGATTCGTGTTGCTTATGTTTTGTTGACACCAACAGACAAATCAAGTTTAAACGAATAAATCATGAGTAAATTTCAAGTGCAAAAAGGTTATCTTTAAAACACTGTAGCTCAATAACAAGTATTGTGACCCCAGTTTCTCTATTTTAACTTCCTAATTTTCCTTCAATGTAGAAATCAAAAATACACTTTTAAAACATTGACATTGCCAAAAATCCAGGTGCAAAAATCTTCAAGTGTACTATATTTATCAAGATTCATACGCACATCGTTCACATTCATGAGGAAATGGTTAATAGTTTAATCAGTAAAGTCATCAAACGCAAACCATTGGGAATGCAAACCTGTGCATATCTCGTTATTTGTTTAATCCAGGGGTCAGTGTTTGCCCTACTCTCTATTCTGTATTGCTTGTAGGAGTTATGAGATTGATCACTTTTCGTTATCTTCACCTTTCATAATAGGAGATTCACAGGGGCTAAGCCCGTTTTGGGCCCGAACTCTCTGATACCATAAATATAGAAAGGGGTCTAACTCTGACAGATAAAAAAAAAACTAACCACTCGCTTCAAATGCCTAAAAAATCTTAAACTAGGTAAGCTATGCGTAGTTTGTCGTTTTCCTTGCATAGATTAATGTTTTAACTACTTGCATGCCAAATTTCAAGTCGCTGGTTCTGAAAATAACAAAGATATACGTCATCGTTCTCTCGATTTCACTTGTTTATTTTTACTAGGACATTTCTCGCCTATGACAGCAACGAAATTCAGACTAATATGGAAGATTTCGGACCTGTCAATTAAAATTTCACATCAATTATACGCTACTTACTTCCTCATATTTTAATAATGTTCTTCGTGTAGACGTTACACGACTTATTTTTCCTCAGCAGCATCAACTGTTGACAAGATCTGCCATTTTAATGAATACACTAAATACCCGAAATGTCTAAAACTTTAAAGAAGGGGAAAATGGATAATAATAATCTAAATGAAATAGAATAAACAAAAACAAAAAATTAAAAAAGCCAAGAAATAATGTACAATTTCCTTCTCTAAGTGCAATATCACAAGAATAATGTTTTGATCAGTTTTAAGGTATTTGAGATTTTAAGTCTATACAAACAAACATGCATACATACATATATACATACATACATACATACAAACAAACAAACAAACAAACAAACAAACATACATACATACATACATACATACATACATACATACATACAAACATACATACATACATACATACAAACATACATACATACATACATACGCATCCACCCCACCCCCCCCCCCCCCCCACCCCCCACACACACACACATACATACATACTTTTAGTTTCTTTCTTTATCAGAATTATGATATATGATATTATACTCCTGACGAAGAAAGAAAGTAGTTGGGTATATTCAATCGGCTTTGTGATATTGTATAGAACTATTTATTTAATATATAGTTAATCAATTACTTCTCCCCTCTATCACCTGGCACTACAAGCGAATGATAATTGTGTAGATTTTGGAAGTCGGACTAATTTGAACTGTTATCATACAGCAATACCTACCTGTTGGACAATTCTTGGTAGAGGTACAAGTAGTATTTTCCCAGTACTGGGCCATCGAGAACTTGCACAAGTCCACCACGCACTTGCTGATGTTGCTTTCTTTAATATCTTTGGGGCAGCAGATCATCTTTGTTCGGGTGCGAATGCCGGTTCCACAGAGATTGGAACACCCACTCCAGGACAACCAATTCGCCCATTCACAAAACTTATAGAGACCGTTACGACATATTCCTGTAGGTGACGCTGAGGATACACACGGGAATATTATAAAAACTACAGCGAGTGTTACTGTAAACTTCAAACACATTTTCTCAGCCTGGTCCATCAATTTCCGCCTAAAGATATTCACCATGCGCTACTATCTAAGATTGCTACATAAGGACAGAAAGTACGTAGACATCTATTTAATGATTGTTTCATTTTAAATATCAATAGTAAGGATATTTAATAATTCAAGGCATTTCAAATTTGACACATGAATATTGACAATTTTCTGATAACAAAGATTAATACTTTTGTCACCAAATATCTTCATTGTTAAATGCTTTCATTTCTAAAGAGGATTCTTCACCTTCTATACATCATGGAGTTTTATATTGGACATATATATAAATATTAGAGTCTTCATAAAATTGTAGCTAACATAATTATATATTCCAGTTTACACCTTATAAATTTCTTGAAACTCTAACATAATTTGTAAAAGAGTTTCAAAGTTTACGTTTCAAGAAATATAAATTATAAAAATCCAACCTTTCGATATTTGGGGGGGGGGGGGTGTCTTCTTTTAGGGTGAAAATAGTCAAAGTCCAGCCAATTGTGTAACTTTTTTTTTAATATTGTGACATAACGACGAGTTAATGTATTCATGCCAAGCTCACTCTAGCAGTTATCCAATGTTAAACAAACGCTCTGACATCATCTATCTCCAAACTGAACCAGAATAAAACACATTATTCCCTGGTTTTCATTCAATCCTTGTTAGAGTATGCCATACAATAGACAAAAACTATTCTGCAAGATAAACAGGACTTACACGTCACGACTAAACACGTGACAATGGTCAGTCGTAGTGTAGACGTGACAATGGTCAGTCGTAGTGTAGACGTGACAATGGTCAGCGGTAGTGTTAACTTGATGTACACTTTATGATAATACAGTGTTAGTATATTGCTTTATTCTCTCTCTCTCTCTCTCTCTCTCTCTCTCTCTCTCTCTCTCTCTCTCTCTCTCTCAAATGTTCTTTGTTTAAGGTATTTCAACCCTCTTGTGATGTCATAAGATTTCGCAAAATCCAAGATTTGATAGATTTACAGTATGCATGACAGGAATATAAATTTTGTTGGAGTTTTTTTTTTTTCAATAGTCATTCTGAAAAATGTTGTTTACTATAAAGTATTTGAAAAGTCAAAGTTATATATGAATGATCAATTACATATTTCAAAATATAGAATCCAAAGGCTCTGTTTTCGTTTAATTATTCATCGAGTCCATAATGCGGTATATTTCCTTCATCTTTCACAAACATTTCGTATATTTTTTCAAGAAACAGTTTCATGAAATTGTTATGAATACTATTATAATCGTTACAACCAGTTTTTGTGAAATTTTGAAAAAAAATGCTGTTTAAGGAAAATTGCTATTTTCTGACGTTGATAACGGGTATATTGTGCTAATTGATAAAAATTTAATTATTACCGCAACATACTTATCTTATTACTAAGTTATATTATTTGAAGAATCAACAATCAAACATAGGATTGAACCTATAATTCTAAAGAAATTCACCTTAATTCATGAAATTTAAAAGCTTTGACAGCGACTTATAAATAAAGGGTTTTTATTCCTCCCATACATCAAAAGATTGCAATGCCTCTGTAATCCAGAGCGAATTATTATCAGATCCCTTGTTTATACTCAAGATTTAAAATATCCAGCATTGATCCCTATGTATACATATATCTCGACGTCTGACCTTGATGACAGCAATAGTTTGGGGGTATCGGTATTTTTGCCTATTTTATGAGGAATAGGTCAAGTGCCCATTCTATTATATCAAGTCGTACTGTTAAGGTCCAATACTGTTACAATATTTCACTTCTCAAACACTTTATGGCTCGCAATTTTGTTAATTTCAGGATTGTGATTTTCACGTTTGCATTAACATGACTTAGCGACACCAGTTACTGCTACAAATCTCTTACTTTTGCGATGAAGATGGCAACTTGTGGGGGGTGGGGGGGTGTCAAGATTTCATAGATGAAAAGTGGCCATTCTCACCAATAAGAGTATACAATTACATGCAATAAGATTCGCGGGTATCTCCATACCAAGTAAACAACAAAAATCAGAACCCCACAAAAGTTACGATATCAATACATTTTCATCGTTATCTCAGGCTTGACATTTGATTAATAGATCGTTTTGTCGCGTTACCCGCAAGTAGGAACAGTAACAAGCCCCCGCTGTTACAGCCCGTAACCCCATGCATACATCACAATATAAGGTTTTTGTTTGACGTTCCTTTGAGAATTTTTTTACTGATACAGGTGCCGTGGGGGTGCGGTTTGAATAGGTCCTCAGTACTCCTTGCTTGTCGTAAAAGGCGACTAAATGGGACGGTTCTTCGGATGAGACCGCAAAAACCGTGGTCCCGTGTCACAGCAGGTGTGGCACGACAAGACCCCCATCTCCTCAATGGCCGTAAGCGCCGAGCATAGGCCTAAATTTTGCAGCCCTTCACCGGCAATGGTGATGTCTCAATATGAGTGAAACAATCTCGAGAGGGACGTTAAACAATATACAATCAATCAATCAGAGACCTCGCCAGCTGTAGTTAAAGTACCACGAAGGAGATGGATGAACAAAACGAGAAAAGTGCCTAAGAGTGGTGGGTATCGAGACGAAAATAAAATTACTCTAAAAGGGTTAGGATTGGTCAATTAGTTTGTAAGTATGTATATTTGCCATAAGTTGTCAGTGAAACACCCGATCAATTACGATATTTTAAATATCGAAATGTGACTATGAGAACACAGTGAAAGTAATATTTGACCATCTTATAATCGAGTTTGGTTAAATTTCTACGTGTGTGGGTCTATGTTTTAGCAATCCGATACATATAGAAAAAGTAAATGGTACCTTTTCCAATCTGATTAAAATAAGATCTTTGATCCGATCCGTTATAAAATAAGATCTTTGATCCGCTCCGTTATTGTTACATATATGTCGCTACACAAAGTGTAGAGACATAACAATAACGGAGCGGATCAAAGATCTTATTTTCACCATGCGAATTGCACCTTTTCTGTCTTCAATACGATGAAGAAATGACCCACTATCGCTGAATAATGTAAGAATCTTATACAAAATGATAGCGTTTTGTGAAATTATTCCAAGTCCCTTATATTGTTCAAGATGTTATATTCTGCATGATTTAATTCTCATAAACATTGTAAACAAGTTGGTCGAATGTCCTAAATTGCTAGTCATAAAGGGGATACGTAGATCATTTTGGGGTTATGAGTTCGATACCTCTAACTTCCCTTATATTTATTGATAGTTTGGTGGTTTATCACCGATTTGTTTTATGTATATAATACATAATATATCTTAGAAATGAAGGGATTAATCTCTGATGATTGTTCTCTTATAGAGAAATCATTAAAAAATATTTTATCTGAGTGTAACGTATGTTACTAGAAATTCCGTTACGTAATATTATTCTACTTGTTTTTAATTTTTAGAGATATCATTAAAAATTATTTTATCTGAGTGTAACGTATGTTACCAGAAATTCCGTTACGTAATATTATTCTACTTGTTTTTAATTTTTTATTTATTTTTTCAGAAATGGTGCTTGTGAGAGCAGAAGTACAGAATAACTATCATGAAAAAAAAAATGTATTAAAACATAAGAACAACCATGAAAAAATGTTTTAGAAATAATATTACATCCTCCCCTTGTGGCAATACTGAAAATGTAGAATGTCTGTAGAGACAGTGAAAATAAAGGTTTAACTACCGGTCAAAGGCTACCATAATGATACATGTAAGTTTTGTCTCTCAAAATACTTATAAGCAACTGGTCATTTGAGTAATTTTGTATGACCTTTGACCTTGTGACTTGAAATCCAATGGGGGTCATCTATTCATAAGGGGGCACTAGTGTTTCAAGTTTGATGTCTATCAAGGAAAGACTTCTCAACGGACAATAGCGTATGTCCAGAGTAGTTTAACCGTTGTCCATTTGACCTCAAAATCAATAGGAGACATCTATGTCTTAAGGTTCACTTTAAATATTCATTCATAACACCGCGTGGTGGATTATACTGACATTTTCTATGGAAAGGTATTCCAAAATAAGCAACAAAAACATAAGATTCGGTATACATTTAATCAAAATGTTGGGAAATTAAACATTTTCTTTATATTATTATTGTAAACAGATTGTTAGAAACGGGTAAATATGTTTCTTTCCATTTTTTTAATAGAAATGATGTGTTTATAGTAATGAAAGGAAAAATAAGAAACATACGTTACTTTCATTGTTTATTATAACAAAGAGCAATCCAGGTTTCAAAATATGTGTCTGTTATTTCTATAAGAATCATGAGCATTCATATAGTGAAACATCAATCTTTTACTTTTGTTTTAATCGCATATTTATTGCAAATTAACAAATTCAGAAGAAAAGACACATTTGGTTATTTTTTTTTTGTTTTTTTTTTTTTTGCTTGTCTACGTTATATTTCTATTAAAATTGGTATTTCCATTGAATTAAGTGATGTCGTTATGATTTTGCAACATCAATCGTAAAGAATAACTGATGATGACATCGTTTTGGCATAATATTTTCATGGATGTACTGTTGTGTAAGTGTTGAAACATACGTTACATAATTACAGCGCTACTTGATTTACATACAAAAAAGCTATCGTTCTATATCTATTGCTAGTCTTTTGCTTTCATGTTTCATACATATTGAACTGTTCGAAAATATTTGTTAATCAATTTTATTTTCTGCCATTTCAAAGATATTGAAAGTGATATCTGGTCGTTTATTTTGCGCTCTTAAAATCTTATTGCTGACTTTTACAGCAGATAATTTCTTGTTGTGTTGATTAAATATTTTCTTTGAAAACCTGTATTTATTGTCTTTCGCAAATTACAAAAATATATGCTCAGTCAATTCCAATACAAGTTATGGAATAATGCATGGAAAATTAATGTTTATCTTACATATTATCATGTCAAGGACTCAGTAACGAAGGTTACATGTGAGAAAAATCTCGAAAAATATACCATACTTTGACCTACTGTAAAAAAAAAAAAAAAAATCTGTCATACTTAACTTGAAACAATTTGAGGTGAGTGTTCAACAGATATTTACCTTTAATAAACGCATGTTACCATATATATTTTGAATGGTCGATAAACCATGATTTTGAAACCCTCAATTGCACGCTTTTATTGACTTTGGGTGTTCAACATTGTGTCAAAGGTGACAGGGTCGCATGGCCTTGTATAGCCCCATAATCATGTACATGTCAAAAGCGATTAGTCTAAACAAAAGGATTCCGAAAGTGAATGAATAATAACACCCTTTATTGGGCATCGTAGAGGTTGTCCTAGTACACTATATCATTATTAACTTTCAGATGAATACACCAAGAACGTTATCAAAGTTTAGGGAGATATATCTGATCCCCTACGGACAAATCAATCTTCGATCAATTTATAATGAAGAAATCCGAGACCATCTTTCTGGGGATTTTTTCTCGTAAAATAGCTTATTTACTGTCATTTGTATGGATATTTATTTGTTTGCGCTCAGTGTTTCATGGATAAGTGCATAAATGATTTGCGTAAATCTTTTTTTTATGAAAGTGACCCTTCATTTTAGATCATCCGAGTACAGCCCCTGAAGCGTTCTACTTCCCAACTTGAACATTGTGTGAACGGTGAGCAAACGGTGAACGCACGCAGAGCTCTAGAACGGCGAGTGAACGCTGAACGTAGTACAGTGAGCAAACGTATTGTGCAAACGGAGCGCAAGCGCAAAGTAAACGGTGAACTCACATTGAACGCAAAATGAAGGATTTATTTGGGGGGGGGGGGTTAAAATAAATATAAAGACACTTCAGAAATATAATGCACATATACTGGTACATACACAATGCATATTTTTATATACAGTGTATTTTAACACGCTGTACCATAGCTTGGCGTGCTTTCCTTTGTTAAAAGTGTGGGTTATCTGTACATAACCCACACTTTTCTTCAAACCCCTCCCACATTCTCGAAAGAAAAAAAACAACACCATCACTGTCCATTGTATGACGTTCCTCCAGATCAAAATTGCACATATCAAACACGGATAACTGTGTCGGACTAAGTTCTCCAAATACATTATAGATATTCTCACTGAATCTCACTTAAACCTTGATACAAGATAATATCGTCAATGGTCTCGTCCCAAAGACTTTCTATTTCCACATTCTCCTTAAGTCGAGAAACACGTGTACATATAAATACGGGTAGCATTTATAAAGAGTTTTATAAAAGACCCAGTCACGTGATAAGAATGCGTTTGAGAGATAAACTTGTTTAGCGGACAGAGTGAATCAGACTTGTGTTTCTTTTATGGTTTCGCATCTTACAATTTTTAATTTTTTCTCTCTTATGTTTCACCATTTATTTTTGTTTTTAATATATTGTATAGACATGTACATGTTTTTTCAGCCAATTTAGTCAAAATATGTATTAGAATGAAGGATATCAAATAGGATTTTCAAAAGAGTAACCACCATCATCAGTTGAATATATTGCTAAATTTTTAAACAGAAAAATTCATGAATATGGGTTCTAAGAATTTTATTCGAATTTTTAAATTTCAATATCATATGGGGTAACTACTACATAGTGACTTTCAGAATTTACGAGCGCGGGCGTTTGGGAATTAACAGCACATTTGCTTGGGTCATAATATATGAATACACATCTAACCTTATACATATCAAATAATCAACATGGTCGGAAGCTTAAAAATGGCGGCGATTCAACTCGCTTAATTATTTACAGGCCGAAGTTCTGCAAGAAATAAAACTTACTGTATCTGTTCTTGTGATGTGCACATCCCAATATAGCTAAATCACAGTCTTATATCCTTACATGTTGCAAATATAATCTTTAAATTTAATTTTGGCAGGTTTTTTTTCTGTCAACCATCTCAACCTGCCCGGAACTCTTCTTTTAAAATGCATCGAATTTTCCAGAAACGTCATTTTTGGTTCGCGTGATACGTTCTCGCTCGAGGTATCATATGACGTCATACATAATGGCGCGTAAAATCTAAGAGTGAATATGCATATTGCTAGATTTGAAACCCGAAAACTACGCAATATATTTCATTTAAAACACATCTACAATCGCCTGCTGTCCAATCCTGTTATGTATTATACATACAAAGATATATTGTTTAGATTAAATATATAAAATCATTTTTGCATAAAAGAATAGGTTTGCTTGAAACATAAAAGCATTAGGCAAATTATGATTTGCTTTAAACATTAAAATGTTTAGTAACTTGCAATATGTCCTTTAATTCAATTCGCAAATAAAATAATTTCTTGCGGTACATATTCTGTTAATCCTGATAGCGGGCAAACCAACAACACTAAACATCATGAAACATCCATCCGACTGATAACCAACGTTAGCGTATTCTGGTAGTTTTTGGAATTCTTGAACAGGACGGGAACCCAGTGAAGTGATGATTTTCCCAGTAGTCTTGTTAAAAGTCCCGTCTATCCAGACAAATAGATTACTAGATCGGTAAAGACCAGCTGAAATAAAAAAAAAAAAAAAACATTAAATGATTATCTACCTTAAGATATAATCTTAATGAAATATGCAAACATTCGTCGAGTAATATTCTATTCAATTATGTACATGGAAGGTGAAGATAACGAACAGTGATCACTCTCATAACTCCTATAAGCAACACAAAGTAGATAGCTAGACTAACACGGACCCCTGGACACACCAGAGGTGAGATCAGGTGCCTAGAAGGAGTAAGCATCCCCTGTCGCCAAGTCACACCCGCCGTGAGCCTTATATCTTTATAAGATAAACGGAGTTAGCCAAAGTCAGTGCAATACACCGGGTCGATTTGACCAAGAGTAAAATTTTGAGATTGGAATATATATTATATACCTATTTTATCATTCTAAAATTCTCATATGACAAAACTAAGATAATATTCTCACCGAATATCGCGCCAATTCGTGGAATTTTTTCACCTAAATCGTTATGTTTAGTACCTTGCGGCCGTTTCACTAACCGATCGTAGATCGTAAATGTACGATTGCGTTTGCAACCACTTTGACGCGCATGTACATGTATACGAGCGTTTTATGAAACCTATCGTAGTCGTAACATGCACTTACGATTGCGATTTACCTCTGACTTTTTAGAACTCTTTTCTCTGTGGAGGTAGATTTAAGATTATTCCTACCATGGATAAAAATATCCATTCATTATTTCCTCATGCTTTTAAACATATCCTTATCGTCTGCAGTAACCCATGCATGTTGTCAACAAAAACAACGGAAATTTTGAGCCCGATCTCCAGTGTAACGTAAAGAAAGTTCCTAGAATGTTAAAAGAGGATAATTTTTATTGACTTTCATGTAACTTAAAATTGGGGAAAAAACGATATAGGAAATAATATAAAAAGATCTACATTTTATAGAATTTTAAATGCCATGTATCGATCTGCTCAAGTGAGTCAAGTTTCCATCAATAAGTAAATTATATTCAAAGAATTTAAAAAAAAAATAATAAGGAAATGAAATGATATTGATAAAAAAAAAATATGATAATAAAATGAAAATGAAATTGCACACAAGTATAGGAAATTTTATCCTGCATCGAACACATTTCAAACAATGGATATATACACGCATTCATTTAATCATTATTGTAAAATAAGCCGTGTCACTAATGACCTATCTATTCGCGTATTTGTATAAATTTCAAATCATGGACTCAATTTATTTTCCCCATGCATTTGTTTTGGGGGGTTTTTTTGGGGGGGGGTGTATATTTTTTCGTTTACGCATGTAAGCATATACTTCCAGCTTTACGTGATGGTGTATAATCCAGATCATTTATTAAAAATCATTATTGATAAATGCACTTTATAAAAAGGAGTCGGAACCCCAAGGGTCCGATAATGACCTATTCCTTTTCTGTGTATACATGTAGGCCTAGTTTGTATTTTTGATTTCTAACGACCTTCATAAAACTACAGAAACGTGCCACCTGCAAAATTAGGATTTTAACCCCTCTCTCATTACCAAATCATGTTATCATATTTCCCTTAAAATTTGTAATGTTTATCATTCGAATGTGCATGTATCATGCAGTTAGTCAGTTGCATCAAAGCTATTGATCCGACGGAAAAAAATAGCCGAGTACGTCGAATCGCAACGTCTCGTGTTTAAATCAACTGTTACTAAAGAAACTTAATTTCCGAACATGTCTATGAGAATTACTGTCTTGAATTCTGCCTAATGTTAAATATACATATAAACTAACGATGAGGCAGGCACGTGTAGCACGTGTTACTTCTCTAACAACAGTGTTCGTTATCATCACGTGTTCGATATATTGATTACCTAACCCCTCCTCAATTTTAAAAAAAATGGAAATATGGGAGTACAGCGATGAATTTATTGCCTTTACATTTATTTCGGCAGACTGGTCACAAGGGCTAAGCCCGTTTTGGGTCCGAACTCTGTGATACAATAAATCTATATTTACTCTATTCATGGTATCACAGAGTTCGGGCCCAAAATGGGCTTAGCCCCTGTGAAACTGACATTTCTGTAGTTGTGCGTAACAAAGAAGGACACTATTCTTGTGCAAAAGCAAACTGCAAGTCATTGTGATTGTTTTCTTCCTACAAAGTATTAAAAAAAACTCAGTCGAATAAATACTATTACAAAATGATCTCAGGCAGGGACAGCATGGCGGCCAAATTGCCTATTTACGTGCATGTAGCAGCACTTACGATATCCCTAGACCACTCGTAAGGTTACGATCAATATTGATCGTAAATCGCAAGTCTTAACTTTTAGTGGAACGGTCGTACGTGCTACGTTCACATTTAAGTATACGTTATGATCTATGATCGGTTAGTGAAACGGCCGCCTGGTTTTGATTTCAAACATGATGGGCGACTTTGTGGTTAAGAAGGCATTGATCTTTGAAAGATTACATTCATATACAGAAAGAATCTGGGGCGCGTTTTACAAAGACCTTACGACTTAAGGCCAACTTTACATACTGGAATTTTCCAGTTTATTGTAAGATCATTCACTCCAAATGCAAAATATCTTTTTTAAAATGTTGAAAATTAAGCCTGAGAAAAGTTTTACTTCACTCACTCAAAGTAATAACTGTGTAATACAATTTAAGACTTGCGACTTTGTCATAAGTTGTTTTGTAAAACGCGCCCCTGATTCGCTCTATGTTTCTGAAAAGAGAATGGTATATTTTTGGCACTTCGTAAGAATTCAAAAAGCTTCGATGCTATATAATGCTGATCACCAGCATCTTACACCAATGAGTAGTGTATAAAATCTTCATGAAAATAAACCAATTGTCATTTTTAACAGAAGGCCAAGTTAAGATAACGAACAGTGATCAATCTCATAAATTCTATATTGTACAAGATATGCAAAATTAAGACACGGGAAAACAGGGACCCCAGGACACACCAGCGGTGGGATCAGATGCTATGTTACAGGGACTTAGTGGATGTAATGCCATTGTTATGCTTTCAATTCGTAAAATCAAATAAATTATGTACACACACAGAGTGTTAACCACGGCATTGATTTTCCTGGACGAATCAGCAAGAAACAAATGGCTGTGTTTAAATGTAGACATGCAATATCTTCTGGCTCCATCATGGGATTTGTTTTTGTACACCAACATGTAGCACCCATTTGACAGTTCGCTGTAAGTGAAACCTCTGGCTTGACATTCTGAAATTTAGCGATACGAAGATTATTTCTACTTTTTATTTGTTTCAACAGACATAATAGTATTCCCAGTTAAGGATAATACAGCATTTAAGTATCCGATTTAAAAAAAAAAGTCTCCAAGAATACTTATCATTTCCATTAGTGGAACTCTTCAAATTAAAGGCGCGTAAAGTCGTGCTACCGGGACAACATACGTAAACATTACTTAGGCATACGTAATATAAATTATAGTATCGAATACATATTATAACCGACTGCAAACAACGACACTGATTAAAATTCTAAAGGCAAATTTAGGAATTTGGTTATTCTTACAAGAAAACGGACGAACTTATTAAACTATGTGAATCATTAGATTTAATGATACTAAATCTGCCCCCTGGACCCTGGACCCACTGCCTCATAAAGTGCTGCCCCTGGATATAAAACATCAATCGCAAGAAGAACTGTGAAGGGAAAAACCAATATGCACATCCGACACAATGACTTTTCTTGTAATTGATGGGATTCATATGTTATTAAAATTATTCTGTCAGATTATGAAGACATTTTATTTTATCATACCATTTGGACAGGTTCATATGGCATGGACTTTGTAATGGTTAATGTAACCCCCCCCCCCCCTCTCTCTCTCTCTCATTTTCAAATATTTTAGAATAAGTTATATATTTGCCAAACTGCATTTTTTTTAGACGTTTATAACACTCATTCACACAACAAATGCGTTTCTAAACTGCATCTAAGCTATTTTGAAAATTACAAAATATTGATTGAATTAGGACAGAGAACATCGTTGTTTGGAATTTTTATAATAGGTGTAGTAGAGTTTAAAAAAACATGTAACATCCTTGATAAATTAGTTTTAGAATATTTTTAAAATGCAGTTTGACCAATGGCTATTTTATTTAAAAGTACACCATGTACATTAACTTAAAAAGGGGGGGGGGGGGTGCTATGAACGTTTCGTATAGGAATGAGAGTACCAAACCCCCGTATGCGTAACCCGGACGGAGTTTACCCAAGATTGAGCGGAGATATAAATGTCTAGGTGTTGCGTGATTGGCTAATATCAAGAGTGAAATTATTTGGAATTGAAAGAAATATTATAGAGGTTCAAATTAATTGTCAGGATGAAAAATTATCGTACAAAATCGAGAAATGACTGAGGAAATTACCATGGTAGGGGTGTGCTTAAAATGAAGTGTGTAATTTACTGCAGATTGCTATGTGTTTTAAAAAAGTACAAATATGGCCTATAAAGGCACGGGAGCCTATATATTTTTTGTCATTTTTTATCAACACTTGGAATGAACATTGAAATGTTTGCGGTCATTTATTTAAAATCGATATAGTTAATTAGTGAGAGGGCCAAAGGTTAACATTGAGGTCTATGGGAAATGAATTGGTACTCTTTTCCCTTTATGTCCCAGTAATCTTGCACTTGCTCGCGAGACTTGTGCATTTTCTTACCAATGACGCACAAGAGTCATCAAAGCGAGATAACTCTAATGTGCTGGTAATGAGAAGTATTGTAATAGAAAACTTGGTATCAAATGAAAGATAATTAACATACACAGTGATTCACCAAAATATTTTTAAAATTGACAAGACATAGAAGAAATATCTGTTGTTAATCCCTATGAGAAAAACATATTTCTGACATATGCAAGGTGAAGATAACGAACAGTGATCAATCTCATAACTCCTATAAGCAATACAAAATAGATAGTTGGGATATAAAGTAAATCAGAATATAATTTCCAAAGAGATCTCTTGGTGAAAAAATTCCTATAACCATAGTCTTTCAAAATATGCAAAGAAAGGTAAAGGTCACCATACAAATTCTAAAATTGTTTAATTTGTTCTACAAGGGGAGATAATTCTGACAAAAAATTCAATTCACCTAAATAGTTTTGGGCATCATCAAATCTCTCTGCCATCTTTATTTTGCTAAAAACTGAGCATTTTGTTTTCACAATAAATTTAGTGCCACAGATATTAACATTTTGTGAAAATAAATGCTTTTGTGGACCGGATATCTCAAAGTTCGGATTTTCAACAACAAACGCAAATGGTAAGACATTTTAATGTTTTCGAAATTACAAACGAAATGTTTAGTAGAATAACGAAATAACAACATTATCATTATTTTACATATTTTTACCATCTCAAGTTTAAAAGGATACTAGAATTAATCGATTTAAATCTGATATAACTTGCAAGAATGAATATATGAATAATGATTTCTTATAATTACGTACTAATAGTATATATATTTTTGCACTGACCTGTCTGTATTTTTATCAATTACGTACTACATTTTTGCGTTTCTCTGGATTACGTAATACATTTTTTTCTGCTTACATACTTCATCTTTGTGGGTTTTTTTTAAATTAGGTACTACATTTTTTTCTGAATTACGTAGTACACTTTTCTGTTTTCTGCTTACATACTACATTTTTGTGTTTCTCTGCTTACGTACCACATTTTTTATCGGAGTCGTCTGTAATTTTCCAGGTTCCATCCTGTTGACATCGATATGTGACCTGCAGGTTGGACATCACATCACAGTAATAATGGACATGTTCACCGACTGCCAGAGTAGTGTTGGAAAATATATTCACACTTTGAATGTTCTTCTGGTTTACATGTGATTTGCATTCTGTGGATATAGTTGAAATAGATTTGTAGGTAAAGAGAATGTGATTAATCTTCAATTTTCCCCACATATTCTGATGACAAATTTCTTAATTTTGGCACCTGTACTTTCAAAGAGAGATCTAGTACACTATTATTTACGGCCATCCGGCATATTTTCAAACTTGACATTGGAACTCCTCGCATTTTTCAAAATGTTGCATACTATTCTTTAGTTTATGATTGGATGGAATGAAAAGTGATCCATCTCATATAAGCAATACAATATAAAGCGTTGGGCAAACACGAACCCCTAGATATACCAGAGGTGGGGCCAGGCGCCTAGGAGAAGTAAGCATCCCCTGTCGACCGGTTACACCCGCCGTGAGCCCTATTTCTTGATCAGGTAGACGGAGTTATCCGTAGTCAAAATCAGTGAGTCAAGAACGGCCAAACACTCGGTATGAAACACTTCAGACAACATTTGACCCAATGATAGGTTATATATTAACAAACTACATCGTTATAACGACCTTAGAATTTGCGAAATGATGACTTTGAATGAGACTGTTGAAACCCCTGCACCATCAACTTGTTTGTCAGTAGCCTGCCTCGATTTCAAAACTGACAATACGCAGAACAAGCTCTTGCGTATCGAATCAGTTGAGATATATAAACACTATATGCAGGTGATAATGGAATATTGCTACACAAATATGGGAAGTTGACGATGGAGAAGCTGAAATCATCCCGTTTGTCATACAGTTGAGTTGTCAGTTTGCCGTTATTGTCTACATTCAATAATTATCTAAGTATAAAACAGACGTGAATGATTCTGTAGTGTCTTTTATTTTAAGTTCACAGTGATATATTGAATCGACCTACATGTATGAATAAAAGCTATTATTGTTAATAAATAAAACGTCGTCGATATCTCTAAATGTCGAATTGAAGACCACAGCAATAGATTTTTTTCTTCTCACGTAGAAGTTTTTGAATAAATTCTGCTTCACAGGAATATAAAAACAGGTCACCTAACAATGGAGCACATTCTAACAGACTGTTGGTAGACCTTATCACTGAAGACCACAAAGATATTGCCAATGAGGAATTATATCTTCTTCTTTTTTATTTCAACGTCAGAGTACTTGTGCGTGGAACCAGAGTGGTGTTTAGCAAAGGAGATTTTGGATGACTGATCTTTAAAAATCAATATTTCCGTTTTCCATTGTTGTTGAAGAAGCAAATGTCTATGATGTCAAAAAGTCTAGTTTTTAGTTTACCTGGTTTGCTGCAGATCACTTTTTTGTTAGCAAGGATTTCACAGCGCTCATATTCCCCACATGTTGTTTCAGTGCAGGGAGCTGTGTCTATCTGTTAAGAGGCACATACGTTCCATCACAGACATGTTATATGAAAGGTGGACATAACGAACAGTGATGAAATATGTTTATAAACCTGTCTCAGGTTTACTCCTTCGTCTTAACATATTGCATTGTAATGTATCAATATACAATGAAATCGTAAGCTATTAAGGTGTAACTGCTTCTAATTTCTGGTACTTTTAATTTAAGATCACACACATATCATTCTACTTATCTGTTCAATAACAACATGTATTAAGTGTTTTGCAGTACATGACTACAGGGTGTATTCAATAATGGCTTATTGACCTATGTGACCTAGTTTCCGAATTTGGAAAAGTCGACGTTCTAGTTTCAAAATCTTGTTTAGGAGAGGCAATACACAGGTTGTTTGAGAAGTTAATATAATTATACGTTTGGGATACGAAATTATAATTCAATAAAAACAAGACTGTAACTTTTGTAGAAAGAGTAATATGTAGAATTTCATTAGATGTCACATTGCTGGGGTCTGGACCTAACAGCTGATTTCAACAGTGTTCTAAAGAGGCTTATTACCATGCGTGAATTCAGCTCAGTGAACTTACAACGAGCACTTCATAACAGCGTTAAGGTGTCCCGAGTAAAATTAAAACAAACCTCATAAAATGTTCCACAGTGTACTTCACAGTATATGACGTCACAATATAAAAGTACGTCACGACGTACATGTCTATAGTTGTATCACGGGGAAAATGTCATCATAATATGAGACTTTGGGTCCAAATGAGGTAATTGTGTAACAGAGAAATAATTATAGGTTATAGACTTTGTATGGGAAAATATGACGACCGAGTTTTTTGGCGCGTAGACGAACCGAGCTTGCGAGGTCCGTCCGCGACAAAAAACGAGGTCGTCATGTTTTCCCATACAAAGTCTATAACCTTCTTATTATATACTTTCAATTGCATTTAGAAACTATCAATAATTTATTTTAACAATTTCTTTATCGGTTTAACTGAGTAAAAGATAAAAAAAAAATTGAAAATTAACGACGTAGTAATTTGCTTGTGTATTGATTATGACGTAATGTTTGGGGGCCGGAATGTTTCCGGGATATATCGTGTGATAACAGTTGTGCTAAATAGGAATGTGACAGATCAAATGTAAAACTTCAGTGTGAGTCAATCGAGCTGTACGTCGAGTGTCTGTACTCTGCACTTTTCTATCATCGATTGTATACGACAACGAAGAAACGACCCGGGTTTTCTTTCCTGCACGATATTCGAAGTATATCTGAGAGCAATGGTAGTTATGGGGGTGATTAAATAATTATAACGGTGAAAACAGAAATAAACAATTATAACGTTTGTGAGCTTGATTAAACGGGCATTATAGGAGAAACAATAAATATGCAAGTACTTTTTTTTTTAATTCGCGTGGTTGCGTGTATAGACTATGGATAAGTGTAGATTCAGATGTATCATTAATAAGAATTATACTGAAAACGTTTCATTTGTTAAACAATGCTAAAATGCAGAGAGATCACCACCGAGAACAATGTGATGACAGGAACATAGACCAAAGTTGAAAGGGGTGTGGCAGCCAGAGGAAATATTGGAAGGGGGGGGGGGGGGGCAAGGGTTAAATTCATAGCGTGCTATAAACAAAAAGTGAGAGGCGGCAACCAACCAATGCATGGAACTTTGCCAGCAATAAAGACTTTCCAATTGGATGTAACAAAAAAGGATACATGACGATGTATACGATGTCTCTAGCTGTTTCTATCTAATATACATAAAAACGAAAATGATATATTCATTAATCTATATTTTAGTTTCCATAATTTGTATGTAATGAATCCAATTGTGCATCAGCAACATCAATGTTGATAGGCCCATGATTAATTATCAAAATAGATATAATAGTTAGTGCATAGATTATGAAAATTCAAGAAATTTGCCATTGTCGGATGCACACGGCTGATCTCGTCTTCTATTTATCACTTGATGAGTACAAGACGAGATCAGCCGTGGGTCTCCGGCGATGGAATTTTGGATTACCTGTAGAAATGATAGCTCACGAATATAATTTCAATATCAATTCCTGTACTAATATCGAATTTATACCAACTGCTTTGTGTGTTAATGGGGGGGGGGGGGGGGGGGGGAATATACGAACAAGTAATTTAGTTGATACTTGTAAATAATACGCATGTCAAGTACATAATTCATTGCACCATGATTTGATTTTGTGGGTTATCCAAGTTGTATATAAGTATACAAGAAACATTCCATTACAGTTTTAACTATATATAAATACACACCAAGTTCACTAGTCATGTTATGCTCTGGACCAGTCGCGGCAGCTCAATGCTATTGTAGCCGGGAGGTCGTGAGTTCGAGCTCCGCTCGTGCCAAGGCCGCGTCAAACCTAAGTCTCTAATAATAATCATAATGCTCCTTCGCCAAACGCTCGATATTTAGAAGTGAGAATCACGGGTCTTTTAGATATGACCTTAAAACTGTCGCGGCACGTTAAAAACATTCACTGCTACGGTCCTGAGCGTAGGTACTTCACCTACAGCTGATGACGTCTCAATATGAGTGAACACATCTCGACGGGACGTTAACAAACAGCTAACATTATGATCAGAAAGTTGGGTCACTCGTTTCTTTAAAACATCAAAGAAGTGCCGGAGCTTTGTCATTTGTGCATAGGAATTTGGCATTTTACATTCTTTAATATCATTTATTGTCTCATGATAGAAAGATTATCTATAATAAGATTTAATTCGATAGATAAATCAACGCGAATTCCAATCAGGTCTATGGAAATAATTTTGCCTGAAAACAGAAAATTAAACTAGATTCTTATAAATTTGATTTGTTCAGTGCTAAATATAATTTAATATACGACAGTAATTTATTACGACCTATCATTTCAGGAGAGAAAAAATATTATAGCACTTTATTTTACTTATGAAAATTGCTTTGAATGTTTACTTCAATATCATACAATATCATAAGTCCCAGTGCATACTATATACTTTGAAAAAAGTACATGTATCAGTTTTATTCAGGAAAGACATTTGACTAAGTTGTATGATATAGACCCCCGCATATACAGTTAGAGGTCTTCGACGTGATAAATTCGTTACACAGTTACTTAGTGACCTGATACGGAAAAATACATGGTGTGAAAAGAAAACCCGTATCGGGCTCGGCTTCGTCTCGCCCGATACGGGTTTTCTTTTCACACCATGTATTTTTCCGTATCAGGTCACTAACTAACTGTGTAACAAATAATATGTTTGTCAGGTGATTTTTTTCAGTTTTCTTTTATAATAGCCTACATAAGTCTCATGTGTTTATATATAGTGTGTACTAAAGTAATCTTTATATGACATTGTGACATTGAAATCCCCCCCCCCCCCCCCCATAGATAGTTGTATCGTCATTTAGAATAAAGAAAACCAAGGTGTATACATATTGACTTGACACATGTGAAAGATGACAATATTTAACTTCGATCAAGGCATATTTCTAAAGTTACATTGTAACTAGTTGCAGATTTAGGATATTGATACGGAAAGTAGGGTATTTGCCTCTTTTAGATAAGATTTGGCGTTGAATGTGGGAAATGCCCAAAATCTGAGTCCAGATAATTGGTACCGTATAAGTTTTACATTATGACCCCTGGGTCGAGGCCTCTGCTGGTGGACTGTTAGTCCCCGAGGGTCTCTACAGCCCAGTAGCTAAGTACTTCGTTACTAGCTTGAAAATATGGATGTATATTTAATTGCTGTTATAAAATTTAGAAATTCATTTCAAAATTAAGGATTATCTCCCTCATGCATAGCTCTTATCCTTGGACGAATTTGGCTCCACTTTTTTTGGCACGCTGTTTTTGGCTATATTTAGATCTAAAACTTCATAGTTATTTCGGATTTCAAACATTTCGGTTGAGCATCACTGAAGAGCCATTATTTGTCGAAATGCGCATCTGGTGCATCAACATTGGTACCGTATAAGTTTTACATTATGGAAATTGCTATATATGGGTGGATATTGTATCGATCCGGGTCACTTTTTAAATTCATCATATCAATGTCGACATATCCAGCCCAAACTGCAATTGGTTGAGTGTACCGAGGTGATAAACAACTGAAAGTCTAGCGGATAAAAATAGCTCTACGTCACTCGTATGATGACGTAATAGTTAAAGAGGGATTTCCCTACAGCATACATCATACGGTGTTTGTTTATGTGTTGGCAAACGATTTTTACTATCAAAAAATATGCGACGCTTGGAAGACTGACTTTTATTTAGATATTTACTTTTGATTTTGCTCGGGACACCCCGCTGTGTGACTTCTGAACTTTGGCTATTATATGTTAGTATTTTTCATTGATGTAATAGACAGTAAATACCTGTGAATAAATCTTAATCGTTGAATTGTGTTATTAATTGAATTCTAATCCACTACACAAGGTACGCTGTGTATTTCAACAGGTATGACCAAAGTGAGTTCTTTATTTCAACAGGTACACTGTATGGCTATGGTTATAAGCTGCAAACAGACGGACAAGAAACAGTATGTCCTTACATTCCATCTGATGGAATATCACTATATAAGTACCTTACTCATCTGAAGGGTTGTATGTTACTGTGACTAAGTAGCTGTAGGTTAATAAGTATTTCTAAATATTAGTATCCCCCCTCAACATAAAGTCCTTTACAAATCGTGTTCAATAGAGAATTTCAATTCAACAATGGCAACTCTTATGAACAAGACACTATGCACTCTAATTATAAATAGTGATTTTTAGCATGTTTACTGTATACATATGTGTAAATGAAAGACACCACGGTCTTCTACATCTGCTTCGTACTTAGATAATTCATGAACGGGATAAGTTTAGCTTCTCCATCGTCATCTTTTCATCTTTATGTAGCATTATTCCATTATCACTTGTGTATAGTGTTTATGTCTCCCAACTGATTCGAAATGCAAGATGATCAATTTTCAGATTGATGCAGGCTACTGTCTAACAAGTTGATGTTACAGGGTCTTCAACAGTCACGTTTAAAGTCGGTATTTTACAAATTATATTATCGTTATAATGATCTAGTTTGCCAATATAACCTATTATTGGGTCAAATACTGTCTGGTGTGTTTTATAACAATTGATAGGCAATTCATGGCACACTGATGTTGACTTCGGATTACTCCGTTTACCTTATCAAGACAGAGGGCTCGTGTTAGATGCGACCGGTTGACAGGGGATGCTTACTACTCCGAGGTACCTGATCCCACCTCTAGTACATGTATATCCAGGGGTCTGTGTTTGCGAAACTCTTTATTTTGTATTCCTTATACGAGTTATGAGATAGATCACTGATCGTTATCTTCACCTTTCATTTGCAAGACTCACAATTTGTGTTGAATATTATGTCACTATTATTTCATGCTAGATAAACGCAATTGTCAAGACCATTTTAGGGTACGCATGTATGTTTTACTTACAGATAAATGATTTGCATATTCATTTCACAACGCCGTTCTATGCGGCCCACATTGATTGAGACTTTCAACTTTTTATAACAATATTTTTTTAAATATTATCACTATGGTTATAACATTCGTAGAACACTAATTTCTGTGAGCAAGACCACGAAATCAAGTGATTTTCGAAACAGTACAGTGAATCTGGGACAAGAAATCGATGAAGATAACGAGCAGTGATGAATCTCAAAACTCCTATAAGGAATACAAAATCAATAGTTGTATTGACGAATTAGAAAATTCTGACCAACATATTGAATTTGCGAAATGTTGACTTTAAACTAGTCTGCTGAAACCCCTCTAACATTAGCTTGTCTTAATTTTAAAACTAAACATATGCTTAACAAGTTCTTGCGTATCGAATCAGTTGAGAGACATAAACACTATATTCAGGTGACAATGGACTATACCTACATAAAGATGGGAAAATGACGATGGAGAAGCTAACGTTATCATAAAGTTGAGTTGACATCGACGTTCATGAATTATGTAAGTACGAAGCAGATGTGGAAGACTTTGTGATGTCTTTTATCTAGAATTATGAGTTCAGAGACAAACATCAATACAAACACTGTTCACTTCTCACCAGTACATGCATTCCTGTTCTATCCAGGTACTGGAAATCTCCATCGGTCGTCAGATTGTGACCATTTCGATATGCCTTGGCGTAGTTCAGATCACAGGTAAGGTTCTGGAAGTTGTAGTTAATTGACAGACAGCTACTTCTTAACAGACACTCCCTAACACAAGTGAAAGGGCCAACACTTTCAAGCCTACGAAGTACATTTCCGGAAAGTCGTCCAAATCGAAAGTAATTTTTCGGATAGCACATGTCCGTGGAGGGATAAACTCGTCCATATGTAAGAGAGAGTATTACTACTGAAAATAACAAATCGTCATCATTTTCTTTTGAATCCTCATGGGTTAAAATACATATATGCAAGGTGAAGATAACGAACAGTGATCAATCTCATAACTCCTATAAGCAATACAAAATAAAGAGTTGGGCAAACACGGACCTCTGGACACACCAGAGGTGGGATCAAACAAACACAGACCCCTGGACACACCAGAGGTGGGATCTATCTAATAAATGCATGTACGCAGAATATTACTTTATATAGTTGAAGTTCTTCAACGTTACACAAGACAAACGTTACATTAATTCTTTATTGTAGCAGAATCTACCATGACATGGGTTTCATCTGAAAGAAACATTGACTACCCAATTTATATACACGAGGCTATTCCTTTTGATCAAGATAACATGGGTTTCAAATCTATAAATAAGAAATTTTGAATTAACTTACGGACTGCAGTAGGACAATTCATAGACACCTTCATGTCTGCAACAGCAGTGGTTTAAATTCTCTGAAACTGTTCATTTATGAAAACAACTTTGATCAATTTTAAAATTGTGCAACATATGCGAATATTTAAAAAAAGAAGCTTAATTTAGGTTTAATGTAGAAAATTGCACCGTAAAATAATGTTTCACAATCATGAAAATGTTCAATAATATAGAAGTTTGTTTGCGGTAGTATGCCTGTTAAATCATTTGTTTACATGCATTCATACATCAGGAAATTAACCATCAAAATTGTGTTGTTTTCATGAATTGAGAAGGAAATTGCATGTTCAGTAAATGGTGCTTTTTAAATTAAGTTATCAATTCAAGCCTCGTACTTTTCATACATTAATCAGGCAAATGAAAAAGTGAAGACAAGAAAAGTGATCAATCTTGTTTTATTCAGAATATGTGTCAACGGCACACTATTAACTAATTTTTTTGACAAATGAAATGACTCCGGCCTCTCTATCGCCAATTTCTTTGTTTTTCACATTTACTGGTGTGTGGTATATAGTAGAACAAGTAAAGAAATGACCTGCATATTATTGACGAGCTAAGACGTGGATATAACCATGAAAACCGACCCTTATGACATTTGTAATTTGTTTCGTCTATATGCAAATAAACCGTACCTGATAAAAAGCAAACATTCGTGAAAAAAAAATTATATCTAAAAAAAAGTATTTGTTACTTCACCTCTATTAAGCATAGTTCACTCACATCGGCTGTCATTAGCATTAGCTCTAGAAAACGTTCCACAAATCTTGGTTCTCAGTTCTACATATTGTATATATTGTAATGATTCAAGTGAAACATCCACCCTAAAACATTTATCATAAATCGTATCATAATTACTATAGGAAAGCTGTCACTACATATGTATTTTAACTTTGCAAGAGTAGTTAAAATGAAAGGCGAAGATAACAAACAGTGATCAATCTCATAACTCCCATAAGCAATACAAAATACATGTAGATGGTTGGGCAAACACGGACACCTGGACAGAACAGGGGTTGGATCAGGTGTCTAGGAGGAGTGAACATCCAGTGTCACAATACTGTGAAAACCCCTATCAACTTATAAATAACGGCAATAAAATTTGCAAATTGCTGACATTAAACGAGGCTATTGAACCCCTTGTAACATCAGCTTATTTGTCAGTACCCTGCCTCCATTTAAATATTGATCATATCCAGAACAGGCTCTTGCTTAGAGAATAAGTTTGGAGACATTAAATGTCATATGCAAGTGATAATGGAACATTGCTAATAAATATGGGAAGTTGACGATGGGGAAACTGAAGTCAACCCGTTTGTTTTAAAGATGAGTTGTTAGTTTGTCGTTAACAACTATGTTGACAAGAATAGCTAGGTATCGAGCAGTGTCATTTAATTCACGTTCACTGAATATCGAATCGAAATATGAATTAAAATGAGTATTATTCAATAAAACGTCGTTGTTATATCTAAATGTCGAATTGAAAACCATTGAATTGAATGCATAACAACATTTACACATTCGTTGTATTCACTTGATTGGCATTGTGCTTTCTAAAATTTCCTGCAATGTTAAGGTAGGGAAACGCCCAAATCATCGAATATTTCATCCTCTGAACGCTTTTCTCAATGACTCGATCGATTGAACTTTAGCATGTGTACATCTCTCTAAATTTGTTTATTTACTAAGAAATACAAATATTTACCTATAAATCAAGCTGGACAAAAACACGTTAGTGACACAATTATTACAGTTTTGTCTTTCTTTTACGTTCCGTCGAGGACTTTTCACTCACATTGAGACGTCACCAGCTGTAGGTGAAGTACCACAGATTTTGACCTATACTCAGCGATCAGGGGCGTTGCAATTAAGGTTCTGTGATTCTCACTTTTATGGGTAAATCCGAAGCGTTTGGCGAAAGAGCAATCACTACTTATATTTATGTGGAAAAGTGAAGATAACGAAATGTGATAAAGTTCATAACTCCTTTAAGGAATACAAAATAGAGAGTTTGCCAAGCACTGACCCCTGGATATATTAACGCATATACGAGTCTGGTCTCGTATATGCGGATTTATCGCAGTGACGCTATCTTTTATCCATTCCGGATAAATTAGGTCTATTCGGAAACGGACCAATTCAGCCTTGCCGGATCATGTAAGTCCATGTGGATTTAATTAAGATTATGTAATTTTAACTTCCTTTCTAGAATAATCGAGAAATAAGTTAAGTGGGTAAATTTGCGGAGAGCAGAATATTGCTCAATTTGTTTTTTAGGAAACCATAGGATTTTTATTTGTGACTCAAAACATTATTTACTTGTGTTTAAAAGCTGATACGCTTATCGATGGCAATTTCCAGCATTGATTTGTTCTGGATTTAACAGTGTTTGATATTAACACGTGTATTTAGGGTATTTTTGTTAGGAAAGTCTTTTGTATATTATATTATTATTATTGTTTTTTCCTGAGCAAAGTGCCCAAAGCTAAATCAAGGAGATCCATTATTACCACTCGAAACAGTGCAAAAAAAGCAAGAAGTGAGCCCCCGGTCCAACCCGAGCTCGAACTTCCGCGCATGACAGCGGCTTCAAAAGGACCAACTTCGTCTGTACCGGTACCATCATCTGAACTCCACCCGCCTTTAGTATTAACCTCGGCCCCTGAAATAGTCACACATTCCAATGTATCGCCAGCAGTACAGACAGCTCCGACCTCGGGCTTGGCGGCTAGCAGCACTACAGGTACGGGCTTTAGTGAGAATGGTGCATGTACTGGTATGCAGCCAGTTAGGTTTGTGTCTAATCTTAGTATACCTTGTATGGCTAACTCTACCCAGTTATCGCTAGGGTATCATGTTGATAATTCATTTAACTAAAACTTGCTAACGGGGAATATATCAATTTGGCTAATCTCCTGGTGCGTGACCCCAGTAAATTACAACTCTCAACTTTGTCAATGGACGCGCAAGGTCAATTTATTGCCCAACCAAGGCAGAGTAACTAAATAACATCAATTGACAAATGGACTGATGCTTTTTTAATTTTTGCTAGCATCAATCTAGCAGCACACCCTGACAAAACACAGCAACTGCTCAAGTACTTGCACGACGTTAGACTAGAGGCAGAAAAATCGCAGGGTTGGGTCACGGAAGATGAACAGTTCAGGTTACGTATGGCACTAAACCCATCAAGTAATTGGAGGGGGGGGGGGGGGGGGGTAATTGACAATGAGCTGTGGCTTATATACATGTTACCATCTGCAACATACCCCAGTTAAAAGCCATCACCATACTACAAATGCTTTGATTACAATTACAAAGCAAAATGCAACAGGGTACAGTGCACATACGCATATCGCTGTATTAAGTGCAACGATATGCACCCAGCATTGCTTTGTTTAAATACCCAAGCAGCACAAGCTCAGACATCCCCCAATGTTAATCGGGCCTTTCCTGCAAGTGGAACAACAGGGCAGCAAACCCCGTACCATTTCTATGCCAAAAAACAACCTGGGCAACAGTCAAGACATTTGGGCACTTACACTGCTGTCAAATACACATCCTTCGACACAGTTATACAAACCATAAGCACAATGGGAAAGGGGGCGGTCATAACAAAATGTGATATTAAAAATGCATTTCAGTTACTTCGAGTCTCTCCAGGTGATTCCAAGTTACTGGGATTGTGCGTTAAGGGAAATTACTACTATGACAAATGTTTGCCTATTGAATGTGCTATTTCTTGTAAAATATTTGAAACATTCTCAACGTTCTTAGAATGGGTGGTTAGGGATAAAACGGGTGTGCAAACTATTCATTATTATTTGGATGATTTCATTTTCATTGGTAGTGCAAACACAGATTAATGTAACATACTTATGCAAACCTTCCAGGAAGTATGTGTTGGTATTGGGGTTTCTCTTAACCAGGACAAAACAGTAGCACCTACTACTTGCCTAGTATTCCTTGGGCTACTAATTGACAAAATTCAGATGCAAATTAGAATCCCCCATGATAAAGTTACTGAACTTGCCCAACTTCTACAATTCTGGGTGGGCAAAGAAAAAATAAAGTTATCGGAACTCCAAGCTTTAATGGGCAAGATAATTTTTTTCAGCAAAGCAATACCAGGCAGCAGAGCCTTTAACAGGCGTTTTTACAATGCCATGATAGGGTTAGATAACCCATTTTTACACATAAGAATAACTAGGCCTATGAGGGAAGACTTGAGAACTTGGCTTGTATTTATAAAACAATTTAATGGGTTGGTGTATTTCCCAGACAGTCAGTGGAATTCTTCTGATACACTTCAACTTTTCACAGACAGCGCTGGATCAGCAGAGTTAGGCTGGGGGTGCTATTTTAAGGGTGAATGGATCTTTTTACAATGACCAACGGAATGGGCTAATACAGCAATTTTGAGGGAGATTACTGTTTTAGAATTGATACCTATTGTGTTATCTGTGGTGGTGTGGGGGATTAAATTACAAAATTATTTTTTTTATTTTTTTCATAGACAATGTAGCTTTAGTTCATATATTGAATAAACAATCATCTAGGTCAGAGAGAGTAATGTCATTAATAAGGCAACTCATGTTAGCATTATTACGATACAATATTCAGTTTAAAGCCAATCATATACCAGGCAAAGGTAATAGTATTGCTGATGCAATATCCCGCAAAAAGTGAGAGGTTTTCAGGCGCCTTGCACCAGCAGCGGACACGGAGCCGCAGGCTATTCCAGAGCCATTCCTGATCTTACTCTCTCGGATGAGGTAGAGCGATTATTCAACGCATCTATGTCAATTAATACCGCACACGCATACAGAATGGGGATCCAAGCCTTCGACCAATTTCGGAAGACAAAAGGATAGTTGATTATCTGGCCTCCACCAGAGACACACATAAATATGTTCATTGCCCAACTATCAATAAGAGATTATAAACACTCAACAGCAAAGTCATATATTTCAGTAATTAGCTTTTATTACAAACTTAAGGGCTTATATGACCCAACTAAAACCCTTGTGGTGCAAAAGCTCTTGCAAGGCATGAAAAGATCAGATCCGGGGGTTGATAGTCGATTACCAATTACATTGGATATCTTGTTTATCATAATTCCAAAACTTCAAATAGTTTGTAGCAGTGCTTATGAAGCAGCCCTGTATAAGGCAGCGTTCTTGCTCGCATTTCATGTCTTGCTACGAATTGGTGAAATTGCCTTGTCAAAAGGCAATACAGTCAAAACTATACTACAACTACAGGATGTTTCATTAAGTCCAAGTAAATTGACAATTAACATAAAACATTCAAAAACAGATCAAATGGGCAAAGGGGTGGCATTATGTGTGCAGGCATCACATGGGGCTATGTGTCCTATTGGGGCTATGCAAGAGTACTTACAAGTGTGTCCACATATGTCGGGGCCTCTATTTTGTCATTTCTCAGGAAAACCTCTGACGCGTTATTAGTTTAGTTCAGCGTTAGATAAATCATTAAATATATCTGACATAGATAGTAGAAATTTTAACTCTCACCCATTTCGGATTGGGACAGCAACTACTCTCGCTCATAAGGGGGCAACAAAGGAAGTTATTCAAAATGCAGGTCGTTGGCTTTCTAATGCATATTGTTCATACATCCGATAAGCATTCAGTTGTCTAACATGCATTTGGTTTTTGCTTCTATTTAGGCTATTATAAAGTTTGGATCGTTGGATCATCCACTATCAAGAGAGCCTTTTTAGCATCAAGATCAAGAACAGGGGGTCATAACCTTAATATTCCGAATACACATATATGGTGACAGGGCTATGGGGGATGGTATTGAGTCAGCTGGTGCCTAAACTCCAACTGCTGCAACAATTAGAAGAGGATCCCAATCTTATTATCATTCACTGTGGGGCAAACAATTTGGGTCTTGTCCAATTGAAAGCCCTGCCACAGCAACTGCAAGTAGCACTTTCAAAGGTATCGAAACTTTTCTGCAATTCTAAATTAGTTTGGTCATGTCTCCTTCCCAGGTGCGTATGGCGTTATTCTAGTAATATAAAAGCCATGGAAAATACCCGAACTAGAGTGAACAGGGAGGCTATTCGATTTATTACATCACAGGGTGGGACATACATTAAACATGCACAATTCGAGGGCAAGCACAATACATGTAACTTGTTTCATGAGGATGGGGTTAATTTATCTCAGTGTGGAAATGACTTGTTTTTGAATAACCTACAAGGAGCAATTGAGTATTTTACGAAGGATCAGAGTAATGCATACCCAGCTCAATAATGAGCAGGCCCTGGCCGCGGTGACCATTTGCGTTGTGGTACTGCCGCCGTCACCATTGGTTCTTGGCACCCCATTAGTGGCGGTTGCAGTTCCATAACTGCTGGTGGTATTGCATATGCTGGTACACAAGCAGTTATGGACCTTGCAAATGGCGTATTTCGTCGCACCTCAACGCAATTGGATGAGTGCGACACATTCTTAAGCTCATTACATTGTTTTGATATTGAACTGTTGATTTGGAATTTGTACTTTGAACTTTGAACTTTGACTATTCAGCATTGAATGATACTTGACTATTGGGCATTGAACTGTATTTACTATTGATTGTTTATTGTTTTAGTGACGATCATGCACTTGTGACATACCCAGTGCATGATCCGCCCAATTTGGGCCGTCACATATTTTGTATTGATTGATTGATTGTTATTGAGGGGCAGCCCTGTGGTAACCCCTGCAAGTATTCACCGTGGCCAGAAGGGCTATAATAAACTAGTATAAACACATAAATTGTGTATATATTTAGAGAATCTGACATAATAGAGGTGGGATCAGGTGTTTAGGAGGAATAAACATACCCTGTCGACCAATCACACCCGTCATGAGCCCTATATCTTAATAAAGTAAACGGAGTAATTCGTAGTCATAATCAGTGTGCCAAAACGCTTGATAATTGGTATGAAACACGTCAGACAGCATTTGACTCAATAACAGGTTGTATTGGCACAATTGATCGTTATAGCGACCATATAACGTCTTACGTTTGACGCGACCATGACACGAGCGGGGCTCGAACTCACAACCTTCCAGTTCTACCACTGAACTTCCGCAAACGCTAAATCACTGCAGAAACTTTCAGATTTGCGAGAGTGAAAACAATGAAAGCCAAGTATTGATTTGAAATAACTTTATTTGTCTAACAGAAACTCTCAGATTTGAGTGAAAAGTTAAAGACATATGTTGGTTTGTACAAACTATGTAATTGGTGTCAACGTTTGATGAAAATATTCATAATATTGTGAGAAATCGTTGTCAAAATATTAGAGTTGGTGACTAGAGTCCTGCATTCAAATGGGGGCACTTTTCCACCCTTAATGTGTTAATTCTCTTTTCTTCAAACAGTAATTACGAATGACTCTATTTCACACAGAAATCCAAGTTTCTGTGAGCAGTCAGGGAGAATGTTAACTTCAGGCCTCAACTGAAGCAATGCCAAACACCCATTGTTTGGTTTCCAGGTGACACTAGCATATTCTTTTAAATCCTTAAGCTTCTGAACACAGAAAGGACCCCGTGACGTGACTAATGTTTCTGTAGAAGTCGTGGACACCCCGTCAATCCATACAAAGAGAGGAAATCCAACAGCGGCTGGCACTGGAAACAAAATTGAAATAGATATGCCAAATGATTAAGGAAGTTAGCTCCTGGGCCTTTGAGAACAACTGTGCAGGATGCTACAACTAAGTATTTACTGGTTCAATACTGATCCCATTGGTGTAAATATAATACACATCAATTACTAAACCCTATTCAGTTGGGGGAAAAAATCTGTCAATTCAAATTTTGAAAGGGTTTTGTCGGGACTATTTTTTGAGACGGAAGGACTAATTAATCAAACAGTTCTATTTCATGCAACATTTCTTCCAGTTTTATATTCATATACGCGTTTTTCAGTTTCATAATTTATGATACAAGTACTTGAGACTTGGAACTAGTTCAAATGTTGTAATTTATTAACTTGGTTAATATATTTTTCCAACCAAAACATCGATTCTTAAAAAAGGATTTAAATCACTAAATCGAAATTTTGTGTAAAAGTTCAGTATTTTCATCGATAATTTAACAATTTGGTATCCAACCCCCACCTTTGTTAGTTACATTTTAAATTTTAAGACAATACCTTGAAAATAATGTGAAATTTTAGGAACTGACATTTATCCTAATGTGTCATTTTAAACTCTCAAATTTTATATCATGAATTTTTTCGTATATCAAAGATCATTATTCATTTCTATTACTGGTATTAAAATTTTAATCTGTAGTGTTAGAAGACATTATTATGTATCTTTGTTATGTAATGATTGTTTTGTTTTGCTTCTGTTTTGTGGACACCAAGAAACAAATCAAGTTTATTTGAATAAATTTTAAGCGTAAAACGGTCATGTTTAGAACACTGTTCAATGTAACACGATAACAAACATTGCTACCCCAGTTTTTCTTTTTAATTTCCTAATTCTCCTTTAATGCATATATCAAAAATACACTTCCCAAAAAATGACATTATTCCAAATCTAAGGTGTGAACCTCTTTAAAAAGATTCGTCGCGGTGTAAACCATGTTGCATTCAAGAACAAAATTTACATTATGAAAGAAGATACAACTCATTCTGATGCAACTAGCATGTCAACCAGAGTTGTCTCAAAATTCCGAGGACAAATGGCGTTTCTCAGTTATCTAACGTCAAAATCTTACATTATGAAGAACAAAAGAATTTATAATTAAAAGATGTAAACCGTTTAAATACATTAAATAGGAAAAACATGAAGCCGGGCAATGTAAAAATAAGGGAATAAAGATTATTCAAAAACATTGTTCATTTATTACTACAGGAATTCAGTTAATTTTGAGACCTCTTATGCGCTATAACCTGGTTTGGGTCAATTCACGGTTTATAATCCGCGAAATAACAAACTACATACGGAGTATGTCCGCCATCACAGCTTGAATTTTCTCAGAAGAATCTGCCAGAAACAATTTGCCATGTGTGAATGTCGAGCTGCAGTGTCTACTTGCTTCAGCGTGGCTTTTACTTTCATTGAGAAATCTGTAACAACCGTTTATTTTTTCCAGGAAGGTAAAACCGCTATTTTTCTCACATTCTAGAAACAAAGAAAAGCAGTTAATTAGTTCATATTTCTGAAAAATGATTCATACGACAGATTCAGTTGGGTACTTGTAAACCGCGAAACGAAATCCAAAGCGAAACGAAACGATACCAAAAACCAAAAGAGACAAAGCCAGCTTTACGTTTTACTGGTAGGTATTTCATCGTTTTGAAAAATGGGTGCTCGGAGTAATGAAGGTGAATGAAATTCTGTCATTGTATTTTGAGTTGATCGCAAAGGGTAGTGTGTTCTCTCTCTCTCTCTCTCTCTCTCTCTCTCTCTCTCTCTCTCTCTCTCTCTCTCTCTCTTTTAGGTTTCGCAGTTTACAGGTGCCCCTTTGAGTTAAATATACAGTGAAAGTTTCTGTAGGAAGTAACTCTCTTTCATCCCCACCTCGGGGTATTTAATGTAAATTTTGATATAACAAAACCGGAAATTTCATCATTTTTTCTTAAAATGAAAGTAATCAATAGTCTGTGAATAAAAACAATTTTGTTGTTTCTATCGTAGGAGTTTTCTTTTTCATCTAGAAAATTATACTAAAATCAAAATCTATTGCTCTATCCAGTTTATACCGGCACGATTGCATTCCTGTATGTTTTGGGTGGAGTAGTTTGCAATCCTCCATGAGCCATCTTGCTGACATTTGTACGTGGCTACCATAAGCTGTATATTATAGACACAGACGTAATGAATGTGGTCACCCACCGCTCGTGTGCCGTGCGAAAACTTCCAGGACCGAGAAACATTTATTTCCACTTTACATTCTGTAAAAACGATTTTCAATATGGTCCACAAATATAGCATGGTTGCGATGAAATCCGTAGTACATCATTGTGTTGTCTTGTGACGTTATACGACAGTATGACTTACCTGTTGTGCTGCATACAACAGAATTGTCAAACAAAATTTCACATCTCTCAGTCTCTCCACATATCGTATCATTACAGGGATGAACATTTACCTGTGAAAGAGAAAAAACGCTTCTGTTGAGACATGCCATGCCATCCAATAAGTTTACAAAGACTTCAACAGTTTAAAGTCAGCATTTCACTACTTCTACGGTCGTTATAACGATCTAGTTTGCCAACACAACCTGTCATTGGGTCAAATGCTGTCTGAAGTATTACATACCAATTCATAACACGATGAATTTAAATACGTATTACTCCATTTACTCGATCAAGATATGGGGCCCAGGGCGTGTGTGACCGGTCGACAGGGGATGCTTACTCTTCTTTGGCACCTGTTAGCCCTACTCTTAATTTTGTATTCTTTATAGAATATATATTTGAGATTAATCACTTTTCGTTATATTCACTTCTTCGCATAGTATTCACTAGTTCATATAATCATTGTATTTGTTTATTGTTTTGGAGTTTATATTTTCATTATATTAACTCAATATTTTTAAAGTTGTTCTGATATATAGGATTTTATAACTGTTCATCATTCGGTGTACAGAAAGCAGATTTGGGGAGGTAGTTTTCAGTCTTGCTTTAGTTGTTGAATTTTAAATATGTTAAACAAGAATAAATTAATTATGCAACCTGACATTTACAAAGTTCAGTGCCGTTAAGTTCGCTCAAATGTCTTTTCCAACTACTGCTATGGACAAATGTCAAAAATACAAATTTCATTAGCAATACTTGCAGAGTTATTTATATTTGATAAACTATAAGCATTTATTTCAAATGTTTATCTTTAATACCCATGTATCTTTAACATATACATGAGTAATGTACATATTATTGAATATCACAACAATTAAATATTTAGATTTTCTGTTAAGTTCGATAAATTTCTAAAATTCTTCAAATTAACAAGCTCAGCTGTAATGATTCCATATTGATTTATAGCTTGATGACATGGTACTGTTTACATCAGGTGCTGGCAAGGGGATCTACTGGCCAACAGATCGAGCACACACTGCAATTTTTCAGAGTATATATTCTTCAATTACTAATAAAAGCTGTATATAAATACTGCTGTTACATTATGAATACATGGTGTGCAGTTTCAAAATGCCTTATCCTATACTTTTTCGAAAGGCGAAGATAACGAACAGAAATCAATCTCATAACTCCAATAAGCAATACAAAATAGAGGGTTGGGCAAACATGGACCCCTGGATATACCAGACATGGGATCAGGTGTCTAGGAGGAGTAAGCATTTCCTGTCTTTTGTAATCAATTGTATTTTGATGCGGAACCAAGATCGGTTGTGAAAGCAATCAAAACAGGTGTGGGTTACCTGTGCGATATTACGTCGTTTCTTCATTTTATCATTATGCATTTTTAATGAAAACGAAACACGTTTAGTATCAAAAAGGAACATAACTTGTGAATTCTAACCCCCTAAAGAGAATATCTTTCCATTTAATCCCCCTTAAGAAAATAACTTGCCATTTTGTACATGTCAGTCTTCTCGAGGTAATGAAACTTGCTTCCTGGTGTTAGGGGGTAATCGGCATAAGCTTTTCTGTAATGAAGCACACAGTAGCCTGCGTCTGGTAGGTAGTTTATTGATAGACATGCGCGCCTCACCAGGCATTCTCTCACACATGAAATGGACCGCTCTTCTTAAGCTTGCGCAACTCATTACCGTGGAAATACCCCTGGTTGAAAATGTCTCGTGAAACACAGTTCTTTTGTACATGCTGTTGTGGACAGCCAAGACGTGTCATAAACACCAGGAACGTAACTGTAGAAAGTAAACAAGCAGTGAATCAGCATCATTTAACATCTATATTCAAATGGCACAATTCTGTACTGTCTGAAAACAAATATAGACACGGAAGTGCAATATATTCTAACAATATTCTGACATGAGCAGAACTATTACAATTTGCTATGAAAATATTACGTAACTTGCATTATTTCAGACAAAATATGAAGAAAAAAATATGGGGTACAACTTAATGCATATTGATAAATGACATTCATACCGATTGTTAAGCCGTTCTTGGCACACTGATTTTGACTGCGGATAACTCCGTTTACCTGATCAGGATATAGGGCTGACGGCGGTTGTGACCGGTCAACAGGGGATGCTTACTCCTCCTAGGCACCTGATCCCACCTCTGGTGTGTCCAGGGGTACGTGTTCGCCCAACTATCTATTTTGTATTGTTTATAGGAGTTATGAGATTGATCACTGTTCGTTATCTTCACCTTGCATTCAAAGGATATAGTGACGTTATGTTTAATATTGAACTTATAATTTTTATTTTAGTAAAGGAGGACAAAGTCTAAACAGTTTCCGTACATATATGAATGCTAAGCACGTGCATTTACCGTTACTAATGTGCAATTGATATAATTTAATACTTTTTCAATGCAGTTGTTGAATGTCGTAGTCCGCCCTACCCCGAACAACAAACAGTAATTTGAATTATTGGTGCTATATTTATTTCTATAGATGAACATTTTGACACTTTTTAATTGTCCAGTGCGCACTTATTGCTCTATACACGACAGTGTATAACATGTAACCACTCGTGATTCTCACTACATTTTCACTTATTACTCTATACACGACAGTGTATAACATGTAACCACTCGTGATTCTCACTACATTTTCACTTATTACTCTATACACGACAGTGTATAACATGTAACCACTCGTGATTCTCACTACATTTTCACTTTTCAAGTATTATATTGTATCTAAAACTGATCAATGTCGGCTTATTCGCAATTCCTGCAAAACTGATACTTGTGATTTCGTGAGATAATTTCATATGTCACAAAATATTAACGTTACCATTTAACAAACACATGCTCAAATTTCTGAGAATGAGCACAGTTGATATGAAATTCAAATGTCGCAAAATATTAACCTACCATTTAACAAAAACATGCTCAAATTTCTGAGAATGAGCACAGTTATATAGTGTTAAAAGAAAACAAATGAGAATAAATTGAAAATATACTCACCAAAAACAAACTTGAGTTTTACTGATTTTAGTTTAAACTTCCACATGATGACGAAGCTACCCAGACTATTCCCTCGTTTGGGTATAACCCTTACAAGTGTATTCCAAAACTACGAGACAGCTGTCATTATTCCTTATCGTTTACATTAGGTCGTTTACATTAGATTGTTTAAAGCCTCTACAAAGTAATAAATATCAAGAGAATGCTATCTTCTCGGAAATGCCGATCCTTTCATTTGAAATCACATTTGTATATGGTTTTTACACCGAGAAAATATTATTAATTAACACATTTTCTTCAAAATATTTATATCCATATGGTAATGAAAGGGGCTTACGCATGGTTTTGTTTTTCTAATATTTTTCGTGTTAACGAGGTTAGCATTTTTTTGTTGGGAAGTGTATTTTTGCTCTCTAAATTAGAGGTGAATTGGGAAATTAAAAAGAAACTGGAGTCATATTGCTTGTTATTGAGCTGCAGTGTTTTAAACATGACCTTTAGCACTTAAAATTTACTCAATATTTATTCGTTTGTATGTGATTTGTCTGTTGGTGTCAACAAAACATAAGCAACACAAATCAATCGTTACATAGAATAGATACATAATCAGGTTTTCTAACAATTCAGATGCATAAAGAAAGTTTGATACTGGTCATGGAAATAGATGATGACCTTTTTGCACTTGACATACGGAAAAATTCGTGATATCGAATTTGAGGTTTAAAGGACATATTACGAGTAATGTCAATTTCTAAAAATTTTCATAATTTTTCTGGTCTTATAATTTAAAAATGGAACTTTGAAAAGTGGGTGTTGAAGATCAAAATCCTAAATCATTGGTCAGAATATAGAGTTTTATACAAAATTTCGAATAAATTTGAAAATTTTTAAGAACCAGTGTTCTTTTTGGATTTTTGAATTCGAAGGACCGCCCCATTTAGTCGCCTCTTACAACAAGCAAGGGTGCACTGAGGACCTATTTTAACCCGGATCCCCAAGGGACCGTTGTTCTTTTTGGAAAAATATATCAACCAACCTAATGCATTATAACATTTGAACTAGTTCCAAGTTTTAACTACTCGTATCATGAATTATATAAATGAAAAACACGTATAGGGATATAAAAATAGAAGATATATTGGATGAAACAAAAATTACAAAATCATGCAGATTGAGAACTTTTTTAATAATCAATCTTTCCGCACAAAATATATGCCCTTCCAAATCTTTTCAAAATTTGAATTCACACAAAATTGTTCAACTGGATAGGGTTCAGTAACAGATGTGTAATGTGATTGCATTAATGGGATCAGTATTGAACCAGTAAATACTTACTTTTATAGAATCCTGTACAGCTGTGTTCAAAAGCCTAGGAGCTAACTTAACTTATACATTATTATAGACCAGCCTTGCAAAACGTTAAAACAATGGCATTGTACCTGTAAGCTGACCTTGTTCTGGGGTGGAAATAAAGACATAACCATATGTCAATCGGATCACGCGCTCATTCTTTTCCATAACCGATAGGAAGACGCGGACGTGGATTGGCGCAATAATTGCATCAAATTGATGCGTTTCTTCGCCGGAAGCGCTCCTGTGGATGACGTTAAATGTCTAGAACCGAATCCTTGTATGATGAGTTATCTATATTTTCAGCACAGATTCAGTTTTGGTATCACTAACGTTTTAAATTCACTCTAATACATAAACATAAAAGCGGAAATTGATAGTGACAGAATACCTTAAATATGTATGATATCTTAGATGTATCTGAAAAATCGGGTTTCATATTGTAATGTACGCCTGTGACGTCATAATTACCTGTACACATGACAACAGACTCTGATGGCGTCGATCCACATACGAGGTTCATTTGCGGTTACGGAAATAGCCGAGTACTTACGATTGAACAATATGTTTACCTACATTATACCAAATGCAGATAATTTGTGGAATATTGTTTTATGGTTAATAAGGCAGCTTTTATTTGAAAACTCATAAAAAACTGTGTACATGTCTTCGATAATTTTACTTACAACCCGTAGTACGATTCAGGAAGATGAATCGTAAGAGAAAATTCCCCCCGGATTTAAATTACTTGACTTTATTCTATGGATCTCCTGGGGAACAGAGGGCCGCAACCACATTCTTACAACGTACACGGTTTTGTGCGATCCTCTTCAGTTCAGCCCATGTCATTCCAAAATCCTTCACTTCTTCGTTTAAGTTTCTGCGCAAGGTCCGTCTGGGTCTTCATTTTTTTTCCTTTTACTCTGCGGATTCCATTCAAGGGCTTGTCTGGTGACGTTTGACGAGCACTTTCGAAGAGTGTGGTCAATCCAGCTCTACTTCCGTTTTCCAATTTCCAGGCCTATCGTAACTTTCTTGGTCTTACTCCAAAGTTAAACGGAATTGTAACTCTTGCTTCTTTCCAATTGGGTATAAAAACTGCTGCTCTAATTGAACAATTTATGATATAAGTGCAAACATCTGCAATGACATTTATTCTTGCACAAATCGGTACTTCTGCAGCTGGCGACGTCTCTTGGTCAGTGAAAAATTCTCGAATGAGACGTGCACTCGCATACAACGTCGGAATATTTTACAATCTTGAGTGTAAAGTCTAATAAATTACAACTTTAAGTATGCTTTCAGTAGCAGCAGTATATAAATACTACAATAGTTCCTGTATACTTACATGTGTTTTATGAGTTTAATAGATAATAGATAATACATTCCTGTATACTTACAGTTAATTCATGAGTGTAATACATACAACATTTATAGTTGTGATCTGGACCTTAACTCCAAGGTTTGTATGGCTGTTGATCCTGTGATTCAGTGATCCATGACCCCCAATGTTTACTGATGGGTGATGATCACCTTATAGCTTCCATGTATATAATCATAAGTTAAGAATAACCGATCAGAGCTACATGTAGGTTAAGTATATATAGGATCCTTACTCCTCCTAGGCACCCGATCCCACATCTGATGTGCCCAGGGGTCCATGTTTACCCAGCTCTCTACTTTATATTCCTTGTGGGAGTTATGAGATTGATCGCTGTTCCTTATTTTCACCTTTCATGTAAGGCTTATTGATATTATCATTTTTATTGATGATTCCTTTCATGACAACAGAGTGGCGTTTACCATTTCCTGTCAATAAGAATGCTGTGTTATTTCAGTGTATATTATTTCTTTAATTCAACATGAAAGGGACATTTTACATAAAACATATCGAATCAAATTGGCACGAGAAGACGTTAATGAAAAGGTGAAGATAACGAACAGTGATAATTCTCTTAACTCCTATAAGGAATTAATATAAAATAGAGAGTTAGACAAACACGGACCCTGGACACACCAGAAATGGAATCAGGCGCGAGGAGGAGTAAGCATCCCCTGTCGACTTGTCACACCCTCCGTGAGCCCTATATAATAATAATACCATATTTATATAGCACCCTTTTCATACACTATCTACGCTCAAAGGTGCTTTGCTTTGCTTTGCGTTCATGCAGAGGCCCTGAATAGGTTATTTAACACAAATGTTAATAACAAAAGTATATAAACCTTATTTGTCATTGAAATTGTAAATCACTATTTTACAAAAAGAATTCCGACAACAAAATGACAGCAAACATTGCTTTAACAAAAGAAATTATAGAGGAAAACTCAAGTGAGACCAGAGGTATTTTGAGAACAAAAAATGCCGCATGTTTCCTTGTCTCCCATTTATCTTTTTACGAAGACGGTCACCAGTGATGGTATCCTTGTGAATACGAAGACGGAGGGAAGTCCGGGTTCGATTATTTACCCCATCGCCACATCAATATTGAATCCTTAACATAGGTAGTGACTGTTCTCCGCCAAGTGCCAGACATCTAGAATACGAAAGTTACGCAGGAAGTGTTATGTCTGGTGACGTAAGACCATATGTGTGTGTAGATCGAGCCCGACCTACATTACAGTAGGTAATGAGTGCTCTTCGCCAAGTGCCGGGCATACAAGATACGTGTCTTTCAGAACATAAAAAACGTCGGTCCTGTGTAGCGGAAGGCGTTAGAACCCTCACTGCTACAGTCATGAACGTCATACATAGGTAAAATGACCTCAGCTAAATCTGGAACATTTTTCGGGTGGAACAAAAAACAACATATAAACAAAATACAAAACAAATGCATATAGCTGCACATTGCTTATCATACTGGTTTTGTGGTCGTCACTTTAAAGTAGTGATACCTAGCTATAAGTAAAGGCGATAGTCCTATTTCCTGGATGTCGAGACAGAAAAGAATATGAAAAATCAGATTCGCCATATTGATCAACAACTTATAATTCCAATGTCATCTATTACAATTGTTTTGATTGGACGAAAATAAAGCTGAACAAAAGTTTACACATCAATAAATCGCGATGTATTCATACACACCTGAAAACAAATAACATAGTGCGGGGAAACTATTCAAATTTTTGGAATTGTTAGTAAAGTGAATGAATTGGAATTATAAGAATCAAACGTTCTTTTTGAAGAATTTATCGATGTGTAAACTCCGGACATTTTACTCACAAACTTAACATAAAAGTGCTTTGCACTTTTATTCAGTTTGTGAGCAAAATGTCCGGAGTTTACAGATCGATAAATTCTTCAAAAAGAACGTTTAATCTTATAATATAATTGTCAGTAATATTTCTATAAAAAAAAGATTTTATTCTTTTTGTTAACATGTAAAACTTATACGGTACCAATTTTGATGCACCAAATGCGCATTTCGACAAATAATGTCTCTTCAGTGATGCTCAACCGAAATGTTTGAAATCCGAAATAACTATGAAGTTTTAGATCTAAATATAGCCAAAAACAGCGTGCCAATATAAGACATGCATTTCTTGTTTAGAGTTGATCGTGATGCAGAAGAACTTATCAATTTTACATATCTACATTCACAATTTACAATGTACACGAGTCTAGAAGAAAGCGACTAGAAATATCCATATTTGAATGCTATTTATACATTTTAGAAACACCTCACGATAATTACAATATGACTATAATATCACTAAACATATATTGCTAACTGGAATACATTAATATCATTGTTCTTCATGTTTCGTTCTATAGTTCTATAGATCACCTGAGCTATTGAAATTGGTCTTCGTACATCGTTGTGTGTGAACAATTTCTTCTTAAAAACTATTTGATTAATTCTTTTCAAATTTAGCTCAAAACCTCTTTGGTGTAAGAAGAACCTAAATCGCATTTCAGTGACCATAGGGGCACAGCAATATTAGACTGATTTTCAATAATCTTCAGTTTTGCAAAGGGAAAACTGAAAGCATAATTATGCAGAGCCGGAAGTGTTCTATTGAAATTGTAAATTGCATGACTCTCGGGGTTCAGTCTTTATGGCAACACCAAAATAGACATATAGTAGTTTTGTTTGTTATCTTAAAAACCCTTCTTTTTTCTGTTGACACTAATGAAAAAACTGACAACATATTCGGGAAGATAAGGGAGACTACTGCCAAAATGGTAAATATCTTGGCTCTCAGGACGGGAATTCAGACTGCAGTGGGGCCAAATTTGTCATAGAATATCAATTACTTAATATTTAAAAAAAAAACTTCTTTACTGTTGCTGAATTTGAATGTAAACTGAATGCATATTTAGAAAGACTATAAAAGTTGTCCTGCCAACATTTGAGATTTAATGATTCCCAGAGCAGAAATCTGGGTCTCTTTGAGGGGCCAAAATGCTAATATTGCTAATATCTATGATTCATGTTTTAAAAAATTAAATTTCTTCGTTAACGAAAAAGTTAACTTATTTGTCAATAGCCCGCCTCTATTCAAAAACTGATCATACGCAGAACATGCTCTTGCGTATCGAATTTCATACGGAGCAATCAGTAGTCAAAAGAAATACAGTCTAGTGGTAGCATCTATTTGTAAACGAGATCATTATAACGACCATAAAATTTCCGAAACTTCATTCTAACCTACTCAGCTAAGCAATTGAATTTAAATGAGACAAATATCGCTGATATTTATATTTTTATTCATGTTTTAAAAGGAAGTCAGTCATTGTGAAGATGTATTATTCCTCCTTAAACCCAACTTGTCCAGTATCTCTCTATAGTCATGCGTCATGTAACCTTTTGAGAAACTTATCATTATCTAAGAGTTTGATCCCCTACTAAAGTCCCACCCCCTCCCCCTCCTGAATTTGAATAAACTTAAATGTGAACTACATGATGATGCTTGCATTGTAAATAATATCACTATTTATGACCCGGCTACTCCCGAGAAGATTTTTAAAGGGTTTTCCCCCTAGATATTCCAATGTATTGAATACGTTCAATGTAACCCTTTTGTGACTCCACCCTTCCCTTGGATGCGTTAATTTAACAAGTTTGAATCTGCACTACGTGAGGATGCCTGCCTATTAACATAACTAATTATAGCTAAGCTGTTCACACGAAGAGTTTTAAAGACTTAATTCTATGTAAAACTTTGATCCTTACTGTGGATTCATAAAACCTCAGGAACCACAAATTTAACTTGCACTATCTGAAAAATATTAACATGATTAATCATAGCTTAGTTGTTCATAAGGATGATTTTACAGATTTTTAGAATTATATCCCCATGACCACACACACTTCCATCCCCAATTGTGGACTCATCTAACCTCCACGACCCACAAATGAACAAACTTAACTTTATCTGGGGGTGCTTGTTAATTAATGTGACTAATTATGGTCCTGTTGCTCATACAAAATAATTTTCAAAGTTTCTCTCTAATATTAAACTTTGAACCATATTGCAGTCTTAACCTGCCCACCGCGGTCATAATTAAAGAAACCTCAAGTTAACTAAAATCTACACTACCCGCGAATGCTTGCGTATGAATATAATTCATTTAAAATCAAAATATTTTTCCTGTGTATCACCAAGTAGAACAGATCAACTATTGTGCCCGGGCCCCGGGTTAACTCAGCTATTGTGCCCGGGCCCCGGGTTAACTCAGCTATTGTGCCCGGGCCCCGGGGGTAACTCAGCTATTGTGTCCGGGCCCCGGGGGTAACTCAGCTATTGTGCCCGGGCCCTGGGGTAACTCAGCAATTGTGCCCTGGCCCTGGGTTAACTCAGCTATTGTGCTCGGGCCTCGGGGGTAACTCAGCTATTGTGCCCGGGCCCCGTGGGTACCTCAGTTATTTTCTGACCAGTTGTTCAATGGTACTCACAAGGTTCAGGGATCTCTTAATTTTTGTTACAACGATGTCATGAACATTTAATCAATCCAAAATGTTAAAACGCATATCAGATTGAAATCTTATGAATGAGTGATTCTTTCATTAGTCCTCGGTAAAAAAAAAATCCCTCAATTCAACTCGCAAATAAAATGATGTTCCCCGGTACATGTGTTGTTAATATGTATACTTAAAACACTAAAAACACTAAACATCAAACATCCATCCGACTGATAATCAACGTTAACATATTCCGCAAGTTTTTGGAATTCTTCAACTGGACGGGGACCTTGTGAGGTGACCATTTCTCCAGTAGATTTGTTAAACGTCCCGTCTATCCAGACAAGGATGTTGCTTAATTGGTAAAGCTTAGCTGGAATAAAAATTGCGGAAAACATTAAAAGATCATCTACGAAAGGTTAAGATAACGAACAGTGATCAATATCATAACTCCTACAAGCAATACAAATAGATTTGGGCAAACACGGACCTCTGAACACACCAGAGGTGGGATGAGGTGCCTAGGAGGAGTAAGCATTCCAAGTCGACCGGTCACACGAGCCGTGAGTCCAATATCTTGATCAGGTAAACGGAGTTATCCGTAGTGAAAATCGGTGTTAAGATATCAGTTTATAATGAAAGAGATGCAAATTGTTGTCGAGTAACATTCACTTCCATTATATACAGATAATACATGGAGCGGATTTGACCAAGAGTTAATTTTCGAGATTCGAATATATACAACCTATTTTATCATTCTAAAATTTCCATATGACAAAATAATATGATATTCTTATGTAAGATAATATTCTCAACGAATGTCGCGCCAATTCATGTAATTTGACACTTTTTTCACCTAAATCGTTATATTCAGTATTTGTTTTGGGTTTTTTTTCTTTCAAACATGATGAGCGACTTTGTGGTAAAGAGGACATTGATTTTCGTCAACTTCCCATATTAATGTAGCAATATTCCATTATCACATGCATATAGTGTTCATATCTCTCAACTAATTCGATACGCAAGAGCTTGTTCTGCGTATGGTCAGTTTCTAAATCGAAGCAGGCTACTGACAAACAAGTTGATGGTACAGAGGTTCCAACAATCTCGTTTAAAGTCAGCATTTTGCAAATTCTATGGTCGTTATAACGATCTAGTTTGCCAATACAACCTATCATTGGATGAAATGCTATTTGACGTGTTTCATACCGATTGTTAGGCCGTTCTTGGCACACTGATTTTGACTACGGATGACTCCGTTTACGAGATCAAGATAGGGTGTTGCTAAAATGCGGAACAGAAAACAAAACGGAAGACAGGACAGAACGGAAAGCATTGTATGCAATAATGTAATGAGGAGGTCAGCAGTTTGCAAAATAAAAGGTTTATCATGAAGAAGGGAAGCAGAAATTACAGAGAGAGCGGGAAATCAGCCACAGAATTCACCGTTTTATATACTTCATACTAATGCATATGTATCTTAAAGTTATTAACTTACCATGAAAAATATCAATAAAGAAAGAAAATAATCATACTGAAAAAGACTTCAAATTTCAAATTTTCCATCCAATGAATACCCCCCCCCCCCAAAAACCACATTGTAAAAGATTAGAATAATAATTCAACAATTTCCCCCAAACATAGCCTTCTTAAATCGCACTTGCTTTAATTCGTAATTCACTTCTACACCTGATATAATACATTTATGTATCACATCAATTTTTTTAAAGCAAACGAGCCCGGTGTGTAGAAAAGGTTTTTCTCATTTGGGATGAATTACAAAAGAAATACAGGGGAAAAAAGATTGAAACAGAACCAATGAAAACTAAGGTGAAGTTTACGATCCATAGTATGAGGAATTAACAAAAATGAAATAGCTAAAAAGGCTAACAGACAATTTATGCTTGAATAGAATAAAAAGGTCACCTCATTATTAATCTAGCTATCTAGACACAATTATTTAGTTTAGAAATAAACTGTTATAAGTCTTCCTTATTTAGGATTGGAGTGCTGCGGTCACAAAGTCTCAGTAGGTAAAAAATAATATATCAAACACAAGGTGTTGACTTAATAAGATCATGAATTGTCGTTGTTATATACATATCACACTCCCTGTTGTAAGTATACACATACACGGTATTATATATACATACCATACTCCCTGTTGTAAGTATACACATACACGGTATTATGTGTAAATTTACATGTAAATGTGTGTTAATGACGTTTTGCCACCGGGGAATGTCATATAAAGTAGTGTGTTCTTTGCATTCTTTACCCATAGGAGTCGCTGCTCGATTACACATCTGTCAATACCAGCACTTCATAATTCTTGTAAAACGTTTTGTAAATTCTTATACAAACGTTTAACTTGACTTAATCAATTCATGGTGCAGACTTTTAAGATAAAACTGTTTTACCACCAGTGAACAAATTCCCACAATTTTGATTTTAATGAAGTACTTTCGTCCGATATGTTGGTGTTATCTTAGCTACACTAATAATTCTAATTCTTAAATTATGTTCCGTTTTCCGTTCCGCGTTTTAGCAACACCCATCAAGATATAGGGCTCACGGCGGGTGTGACCGGTCGACAGGGGATGCTTACTCCTCCTAGGCACCTGATCCCACCTCTAGTATATCCAGGGGTCCGTGTTTGCCCAACTCTCTATCTTGTATTGCTTATAGGAGTTATGATATTAATCACTGTTCGTTATCTTCACCTGTCATTACTGATCACCAGGATATTACGCCAAAGAGTAGTGCATAAAATCTTCATGAAAATAAAGCATTCTTTTAAAGTGAAGATAAGGAACGATAATCAATCTCACAAATTGTATAGAATATACAAAATTAAAACACAGGAAAACACATACCCCTGGAGACACCAGAGGTGGGGTCAGATAATGTTTTACACGGGTATGATTAGCGGATGCAATGCGATTTTCATGCTTTCAATTCGTAAAATGGATTTAAAATCAGCAAGTACACACGTAGATTGCTTTTGACGGCGTCGATTTTCCTGTTAGAATCAGCAAGAAACAAATGGCTGCCTTCAAATGTAGACATGCAATATATTCTGGCTCCATCGTGGGATTTGTTTTTGTACACCAACATGTAGCACCCATTTGACAGTTCGCTGTAGGTGAAACCTCTGACTTGACATTCTAAAATTTAGCGATGCGAAGATTATTTCTACTCTTTATTTGTTTCAACAGACATAATAGTATTCCCAGTTAAAGATGATACAGCATTCAAGTATCCGATAAAAAAAAGTTTCCAAGAAGTAATTGGTATCAAATGAAAGATGATTAACATATACAGTCACTGTGATTCACCAAAAGATCTTTTTTTAAATTGACAAGACAAAACGTCCCATATTTATGTAAAACTTATACGGTACCAATTTTGATGCACCAGATACGCATTTCGACAAATAATGTCTCTTCAATGATGCTCAACGGAAATGTTTGAAATCCGAAATAACTATGAAGTTTTAGAGCTAAATATTGCCAAAAAACAGCGTGCCAAAAAAGTGGAGCCAAATTTGTCCAAGAATAAGAGCTATGCATGAGGGAGATAATCCTTAGCAATATTCCATTATCACCTGCATATGGTTTTTATATCTCTCAACTGATTCGATACGCAAGAGCTTGTTCTGCGTATGGTCAGTTTTTAAATCGAGGCAGGCTAGTGACAAGAAATTGATAGTACAGAGCTTTAAACTGTCTAGATTGGAGTCAGTATTTCGCAAATTCTACGGTCATTATAACGATCTAGTTTGCCAATACAACCTATCATGGGGTCAAATGCTGTCTGACTTTTTTGATACCGATTGTTAGGCTGTTCTTGACACACTGATTTTGACTAAGGATAATTCCGTTTGTCTGATCAAGATATAGAGCTCGCGGCGGGTGTGACCGGTCGATGGGGGATGCTTAATTTTCCTAGGCACCTGATCCCATCTCTGGTGTGTCCAGTGGTCCGTGTTTGTCTAACTCTCTATTTTGTATTGCTTATAGGAGTTATGAGATTGATCACTGTTAGTCACCTACATCTTTCATCAGAAATATCTGATATACATATAGATTAACATCAATCCCTATGAGAAAAAAATATTCCTGACATATAAAGAAAATTAAAAAAAATAATTTCCAAAAAAGGTTCATGGTGAAACGATTCCCATTACCGTGGTCATCCAAAATATGCAAAGAAAAGTACCTGGTAAATGTTTCCATACTAATTTTGAAATTACTTAATTTGCCCCACGTTTCTACAAAGAGCGCTAACTCTGGCAAAAAATCTAATTCAATGTGATTGATTGATTGATTAAATATTGTTTAACGTCCCTTTCGAGAATATTTCACTCATATATAGACGTCACCACTGTCGATGAAGAGCTGCAAAATTTAGGCCTATGCTCGGCGCTTATGGCCTTTGAGCAGGGAGGGATCTTTATCGTGCAACACCTGCTGTGACATGAGACCTCGGTTTTGCGGTCTCATCCGAAGGATCGCCCCATTTAGTCGCCTTCTACGACAAGCAAGGGGTACTGAGGACCTATTCTAACCCGGATCCCCACGGGATAATTCACTATGAATAGTTCACTATGAATAGTTCTGCGCATAATCAAGTCTCTCTCTTTGCCATTTAGTGCTAAAAATATTGACTTTTGGGGGAAATGAATGCTTTTGTGGATCGGATACCTCAGAGTTAAGATTTTCAACAACAAATATAAATGGTAAGACATACTCATGTTTTCGAAATTACGAACGAAATGTTTAGTAGAATAACGATCTAACAACATTGATATTATTTCACACATTTTCACTACCTCAAGTTTAAAAGGTTTCTGTAAATTCCTAATTATACGCGAGGAATTTATAATCGCGTAATTTTGCGAGAAGCATCACACGCGAAATGAAATTATTCGCTTTCATTTTTTGTTGCTAAAATAAATGTAAAAACTCTTGATCAACAGGGAACTTGTGAATTTTTCGTCTCGTGATTTGATGTTTACGTGTCATTTCGCGATATGAGGCATCTCCATTATTAATAGAGTTAAATCTGGTGTAACTTGCAAGAATGAATACATGAATTATGGTTTTCTTAATTACGAACTATATTCTTGTCAGTATTTTTCTTAATTACGTAATTCATCTTTGTGGGTTTTTTTCTGAATTACGTACATGTGTACTATTTTTTTATTATTATTATTATTATTGTATTTTATTTATCTATTTTTTTTTTTTTAACTTTTTTTTTTTATTTTATTTTTTGCAGCTGAAATAATTCATTTTAATGTAGTTCTGCTTACGTACTATATTTTTGTGTTTTTCTGATTACGTACCACATTTTTTATCGGAGTCGTCTGTAATTTTCCAGGTTCCATCCTGTTGACATCGATATGTAACCTGCAGGTTGGACATCACATCACAGTAATAATGGACATGTTCCCCGACTGCCAGAGTAGTGTTGGAAAATATATTCACACTTTGAATGTTCTTCTGGTTTACATGTGGTTTGCATTCTGTGGACACAGTTGAAATAGATTTGTAGTTAAAAAGAATGTGATTAATCTTCAATTTTCCCCACACATTCTGATGACAACTTTCTTGATTTTGGTACCTGTACTTTCTAAGAGAGTTCTAGTATACAGTTATTTCCGACCATCTGTCAGATTCTCCAACTTGACATTGGAACTCCTCGTATATTTCAAGTGGTTGCTTACGACTATTTTAGTTTATGATTGGATCTATCGTGTAGACGTGTAATAATGCATTGATATTACATTTATACATACGTTTTCCTATAGATTCTATAGCTATAAATTTTCTTAGAGTCATAAGGGGTTGCATTGAAAATACTGGGGGATAACTGATTTTGTTCGGTCTATGGATGAAAGGTGAAGATAACGAACAGTGATCAATCTCATAACTCCTATAAGCAATACAAAATGTGTAGAGTTGGGTAAACACGGACCTCCTGATATACCAGAGTTGCTTTCAGGTGCCTAGGACGAGTAAGCATCCCCTGTCGACCGGTCACACCTGTCGTCAGAGTTGTATCTTGATCAGGTAAGCGGAGATATCCGTAGTTAAAATCAGCGTGCCAAGAACGGCCTAACAATCGGTATGGAACACGTCAGACAGCATTTGACCCTATGATAGGCTGTATTGGCAAACACATTTTATGGTCGTTATAACGATCTAGTTTGCCAATACTTCTACAAAACAGTCTGGCAGTGTAGGCAATTATAGTACAGTTATATTCTTACTTTCCAGACTAAAATTTTCATTTCATCCTTCTATAATTTTCCAAAGGAATTGTGTAAACTATACGAGAATGCGAATCATAATAGTGTATTATTGTGAAACGAGCGTGAGTAATTGGTGTACCACGTGGTTGTTTTATATGGGAATTCTTACGGTGTTTTATCCATGCTGATGATGTTACCACATTCAAGGTGTGCTCGAACGAACTTCTTGTTAAAGCTCTTTAATTTACATAAATGCGACATTCACTACAGATATGATAATGCATAATAATATCAAACCATTACAATATCACGAAAGAAAATTTGTCAATATTTGATATATATACGTTGCGAATGAAAGCATTTACCTGGTTTGCTGCAGATCACTTTTTTGTTAGCAAGGATTTCACAGCGCTCATATTCTCCACATGTTGTGTCAGTGCAGGGAGCTGTGTATATCTGTTAAAAGGCAGAAATGTTCCATCACAGACATGTTATATGAAAGGTGAACATAACGAACAGTGATAAAATATGTTTATAAACCTGTCTCAGGTTTACTCCTGTGTCTTAACATCTTCCGTTGTTTATAAACCTGTCTCAGGTTTACTCCTGTGTCTTAACATCTTCCGTTGTTTATAAACCTGTCTCAGGTTTACTCCTGTGTCTTAACATCTTCCGTTGTTTATAAACCTGTCTCAGGTTTACTCCTGTGTCTTAACATCTTCCGTTGTTTATAAACCTGTCTCAGGTTTACTCCTGTGTCTTAACATCTTCCGTTGTAATATATAACTCCGTTCACCTGATCAAGATATTTCAACTTAAACCTTTTGATAACAATTAAATTATTTTATTTCTATGGTTATATTATTGTTATGACGAACATTAAATTTAAGACATTATATCTTTGAATGAAACTGTTGAAATCCCTCAAACATTAATTTGTTTGTCAGTTGCCTGTCTTAATTTTTAAACTAAACATACGCATCACAAACTCTTGCGTATCGAATCAGTTGAGACATAAACACTATATTCAGGTGATGTGCTGGAATATTGCTATATAAAGACGAATAGATGACAATGGAGTAGGTGAAATTAAAACGTGTGTCATAAAGTTGAGTTCTTAGTTTGCCGTTAACATCGGCGTTCATAGATTATATAAGTACGAAGTAGATGTTAAAGACTTTGTATTGTCTTTTATCTAGAATCATGAGTTCAGAGACAAACATCAATAAAAACACTGTTCACTTCTCACCAGTCCATGCATTCTTCTTCTATCCAGGTACTGGAAATCTCCATCGGTCGTCAGATTGTGACCATTTTGATATGCCTTGGCGTAGTTCAGATCACAGGTAAGGTTCTGGAAGTTGTAGTTAATTGACAGACAGCTACTTCTTAACAGACACTCCCTAACACAAGTGAAAGGGCCAACACTTTCAAGCCTACGAAGTACATTTCCGAAAAGTCGTCCAAATCGAAAGTTATTTTTCGGATAGCACATATCCGTGGAGGGATAAACTCGTCCATATGTAAGAGAGAGTATTACTACTGAAAATAACAAATCGTCATCATTTTCTTTTGAATCCTCATCGGTCAAAGTACATATTGATAATGAATGCATGTACGCAGGATTTTACTTAATAGTTGACGTTCTTAAGCGTTACACAAGGTAAACGTTATATCAATTCTATATCGCAACAGAATATACCATGACTAAGGTCTCTCATCCACCGTTCTCTCATCTGAAAGACCCTTGACTTTCACTTCTAGAAGCAAGAGTTTGGCAAAGAAACATTCACTACCCACTTTACAGATGTAAGGTTAACCAAAGAAACATTCACTACCCACTTTACAGAAGTAAGAAGATAACAAGGCTTTGAAATCTAAAAATAAGAAAATTCGGATTAACTTACGGACAGCAGTAGACACCTTCATGATGGTATACACGTCTGCAGCAGTTCTCTGAAGCTGTCCATTTATATAAACAACTTTATTCAATTTTAAAATTGTGCGACATATGCGAATATTAAAAAGAAGATTAATGTAGGGTTAATGTACAATATTACACCGTAAAATAATGTTTAACATTCATGGAAAGTTCAAGGATTTTGGAGTTTGTTTGTGGTATATCATCTGTTAAATCATTTGTTTACATACATTCATATATCAGGAAATTAACCATGAAAGAGTGTTGCATTAATACATTGATAAGAAGGGCATTATGTATGTGTCCAATAGATGGTGCTTTTTCATTAAGTTATTATTAATTCAAGCTTCGTATTTTGATGAGATAGAGAAAAGTTATCAATCTTATTTTATTGAGAATAGATGTCAACGGCAAACTAACAACTCAACTTTATGACGAATAGACTGGCATCAGCATCTCTATCGTCAACTTCCCATATTTATATAGCAATATCCCATTATTACCTACATATGGTGTTTATGTGTGTTTATTTCTCTCAAATTATTCATTACGAAAGAGTTTGCTCGGGGCATACTATAAAACCTGGCCCCAATATTGACCTGTAATTATGCTCCATCCCAAATTTTGGCCTGGCCTCAAAAGTTGGCCTGGCTTCAAATTTGGTCTCTTAAAAAATGTTGGCGTCAACCAAAAAAAATTTTTAATTCAAAATGTTGATTGATTTATTATTGGTTTTAATTTTTCAAAATCATAGCACATAAATGATATGTTTCTGTTGTTTTGTAAATGTACACTTTGAAATAATCATGAACTACCACCAATCTGATTGATTTTATTGATTATCTATTGATCAATGCATTGTATAAATCATTTTCCTTTCCCTTCATATCTGTATGTACTAGTACACACCAAAACAGATTGCACAACTAATGAAGCAATTGGCATATTGATTTTGTTTCAGAATTATGATTAATTTTATTGATTTATTATTGGTGTTAGTTTTTCAAAATTGTAGAAATAAAATGATATATGTACATTAGAATAAACATGAAATACTACCAATCTGATTGATTTTATTGATTATCTATTGATTAGTTTATAGACAAAATCATTTGCTTTTCCCTTCCTAACTTATGTACTAGTACATCAAAAAGTATACTGATGAAATGATTGATTTATTGATATATTTTGTATTCAATTATGAATAGAATTCAATTTGATATCAATTTACATATTATGAAAATGTTACAATTGTACATGTGTTGTTATTATAATGAATTCGATTTTAAGAGCAGCGCACATTCAGAACAGAGCATGTGGTCTTAGTTTTCAATGTGCAGATAGCACGCATTTAGTGTTACTTGTTTAATTTCCAATGCATGATAAATGACATTTTTTAAAAATCAAAATAAACACAGTGAAGTGTTTGCTAGCATAATGATAATAGCCAATGATCTAAGAATTTTAGATTTGTATGTTAATGTTCATTTATCTATACTTTACGAAGAATGAACAATGTAGATTAAAACAGATATGATGTATTATAAATATTTCTTTCTTGATTTCATAATTAAGTTTCAATATTGATTGCAAAAGTGACAAGTTCCCATGCTCTGAAGGCTTGCTCTGTCAGGATAAAGGGAATATTTATCACCATATTAAAGGATGGTGATGACATCACTGAAGAGACATTATTTGTCGAAATGCGCATCTGGTGCATCAAAATTTGTACCGTATAAGTTTTACATTATGACCCCTGGGTCGAGGCCTCTGCTGGTGGACTGTTAGTCTCCGAGGGTCTCTACAGCCCAGTAGCTAAGTACTTCGTTACTAGCTTGAAAATACGGATGCATATTTAATTGATGTTATAAAATTTAGAAATTCATTTCAAAATTAAGGATTATCTCCCTCATGCATAGCTCTTATCCTTGGACGAATTTGGCTCCACTTTTTTGGCACGCTGTTTTGGCTATATCTACCTCTAAAACTTCATAGTTATTTCGGATTTCAAACATTTCGGTTAAGCATCACTGAAGAGACATTATTTGTCGAAAAGGGCATCTGGTGCATCAAAATTGGTACCGTATAAGTTTTACATTGTGCCTAAACTAAATAAGGTATACAAAATTGTCTGTCTGAATTTTCAAAATTGTGATTTTTTTCTGGTTTTGTGATAAAGCAACAGTAAAACAGAACTAATTACAATCATTACATTAAATCTGTCCACCGGCCCTTTTCTTATTTTATATCAAAGTTTTACATCTGCAGTTAACAAAAAAAATCGTTTGCACCTCTATCTAACCACTGCAGCAGCTATATCTAAGCAAATATCAGATACTGTACATGTAATGCTCATAATGGAGAAAAAAAGTTTATGCATCTACAAATTCACAAAGTGCAGCTTTAATTTTGTTCTTAATGTTTTTAGACTGTCGTCAAAATCATCTTTTCATTCTGATAATTATTGAAAATAAACATTCTGTGCAGAGTGGTGTGAGATTTCAAACCGTATATCATAGATTAACCTCAACCTTGACTTCTTGTCAAGACCGGTGCTGTAGAACTCTGTGTTAAATTAATGTTGTAAATAATCTGATATCCCATTACAGTACCAGTGTTACGTGTTTATTTCAAATAGTTTATACAGATATGAACATCCTTAATTCATCAAAAGTTGTAGTTTCAATCTGTATGATTTATGGTAGTATTTTTATTCCTAGATATCAAACTCATTGTTCTTATCAATGAGAGTGACTAAGGCGGTGCACTACATTGCAGTGTGTGAAGTGTGATGATTCATCATTAAACTAGTGTGAATTTGTTTTTTAAATTCATTATCAATAAGTGAAGTGGATCATTAGTAAAATGAGAGTTTTCAATGTGCATATTTACATAACAACATAAACATATCATTTATTTTCAACAATTTTGAAAAATCAAAACCAATAATAAAACAATGAAATCAATCATAATTCTAAAAAAAAAAATCAATAAGCCAATCATTTCATTAGTTCCGTATACTTTTTTGGTGTGTACTAGTACATATGTTAGGAAGGGGAAAATTATTTAATCAATAAACTGATAAATAGATATTCAATAAAATCAATCAGATTGGTGGTAGCTCATGATTGTTTTAATGTGCACATTCACAAAATAACACAAATATATCATCCATGTTCAACAATTTTGATAAAACAAAACCAATAAGAAATCAATTAAATTAATAATAATTCTGAAAAAAATCACTATGCCAATATTTCATTAGTTGTGTATACGTTTTTTGGTGTATACTAGTATATACAGATATGAAGGGAAAAGATTTGATCAATACACTGATCAATAGATATTCGATAAAATCAATCAGATTGGTGTTAGTTCATGATTATTTTAAAGTGCACATTTACAAAACAACAGAAACATATCATTTATGTGCTATGACTTTGTAAAACTAAAACCAACAATAAATCAATGAATTCAATCGAAATTTTTTTTGGTTGAGGCCAAAATTTTTTTAGAGGCCAAATTTGAAGCCAGGCCAACTTTTGAGGCCAGGTCAAAATTTGGGATGGAGCATAATTAGAGGCTAAATTGGGGCCAGGCCAATTTTGAGGCCAGGCCAGGTTTTATAGTATGCCTTTGCTCGGTGCATGATCAGGGTTTTTTAATCGAGACAGGCTACTGACAAACAAGTGGATGTTACTGGAGTTTCAATAGTCGCTATTTAAAGTCAGCGTTTCGCAAATTCTATGTTCGCTATAACAATTTAGTTTGCCGAAACAACCTGTCATTGGGTAATAAGCTGTTTGCCGTGTTCCAGACAAATTGTTAGGCTGTTCTTTACACACAATTTAGAAAATCATTTCAAAATTAAGGATCTCCTTCATGAATAGTTCTTATCCTTAAACAAATTCGACTCCACCTTTTTGGCACTCTGTTTTCCCCTAAAATAGCTCTATCAAGTTTATCGTTATTTCGGATTTCAAACAGTTCGATTGAGCTTCATTTAAGAGACATTAAATTGTCGAAATTTGCATCTGGTGTATCGAAATTGGTACCGTATCAGTTTTAGTTATGGTCACTGGGTCGAGGCCTCTACTGGTGGACTGTTAGTCCCCGAAGGTCTCTAAAGCCCAGTAGTTAAGTACTTCGTTACTAGCTTGAAAATACGGATGTATATTTAAATGCTGTGATAAGATTTAGAAAATCATTTCAAAATGTAAGGATTATCTCCCATATTCATAGCTTTTATCCTTAGACGAATTTGACTCCACTTTTTTTGACACTCTGTTTCTCCCTAGAATAGCTCTATCAAGTTTATCGTTATTTCGAAATGCGCATCTGGTGCATCGAAATTGGTACCGTATATTGATTGATTGATGTTTTCCGCCACACTCAACAATTTTTCAGTTATCTGGTGGCGCCCAGTTTTTATTGGTGGAAGAGAGAACCCAGATACAATGTACCTGGGATGAGACCACCGACCTTCCGAAAGTAAACTGGGAAACTTTCTCACTTACCTGCACTTACCTGCAAGAGCGGGATTCGAACCCGCACCAACAGAGGTGAGAGGTTTGTGATTTTGAGCACAATGCTCTAACCACTCGGCCACGGGGGCCCCTGGTACCGAATAAGTTTTACACTTAGTATGACTAAGGTTTACTCAGCTTGCCTGATTAAGATATGGGGCTCGCGGCGGGTGTGACCGGTCGACAAGGAACGATTACTAATTCTAGGCACCTGATCCCACCTCTGGTGTGTCCTGGGGTCCATGTTTGTCCAACTCTTAATTTTGTATTCCTTATAGGAGTTATGATATTGAGAGTTCGTTATCTTCACATTTCCTATAAAGAATGCGAAATTAAGAGTAGGAAAAACATGGACCCCTGGACACACCAGAAGTGGAATCATGAGCCTCGTAGGAATAAGAATTTCCTGTTAACTGGTCACACCCACCGGAAGTCATATATCTTGATCCGGTAAACCGAGCAATACGTAGTCAATATTACTATGCAAAGAACGACCTAGCAATAGTATGAATCAAGTCAAGCAGCATTCAACTCAAGGGCAGGTTGCATTTGCAAATGAGATCATTTTACCTACCATAAAATGTTCGAAATGCTGACTTTGAATAGAACTATTGAAATATAATTTCTCAGTAGCCTGTCTGGAATGAAAAATTTATCATACACAGAACGTACTATCGCGAATCGAATCTGTTGATATACATACATAGCATATGCAGGAAATGATGGAATATTGCTAAATGAATATGGGAATTTGACGATGGGGAAACTGAAACCATTCCGTTGTCATAAAGTTGAATTGTCAGTTTGTCGTTAATATCTCTTTTCAATAAAATATAAGAGTACGAAGCAGATGAAGACTCTGTGTCTTTTATTTCGATCTCAACAATCACATATAAAAGTAATATTTAGGTTTCGTTTATCTCAACAATCAAATATACATTGTATATGTAATATAAATCATTAGTATTCGATCATCAACATTTCGAAAACCATTGTATCGATTGATTGTATATTGTTTAACGTCCCTCTCGAGAATTTTTCACTCATATCAAAACGTCACCATTGCCTGTGAAGGGTTGTAGTCTTATACTCGGCGCTTACGGTCTTTGATCAGGGAGGGAGTTTTATCGAGCCACACTTGCTGTGACATGGGACTTCGGTTTTTGTGGTCTCATCCGAAGGACCGTCCCATCTAATCGTCTTTTATGACAAGAAAGGGGTACTGAGGACCTATTTAAATTCGGATCCTCAAGGAAGAAAGGAACGCCAACATCCAAAGTGAAGGCGGTTAAGTTGACTAGTTTCAAATAATAGATCTAGCAGAGGCAAAGAAATTCTGAAAGTACCGAAAGTAAAGATGTGTCTGAATATCCCGGAAAAGGCTGAAAGATAATGTCTGATTTTAAAAGAAAGCAAATGTTTCTGCAACTTTGAGTATTATTATTGTTTTCTGAAAAATCAATTCAAATATGTCTTTCTGATGTTAAATCAGAACAACTCCTGTTTACAGATTTGAATGGGGTTAAATCCATGCAATATCGGCCTTTCCCAGAATATTAGGTTCCACTCGATGAAACAGTAATCAGGAGTTAAGTACCAATAACAGACATTCAGTTGGACATAGCTCGTTGTAAAATGATGTTCGGATACAAAAGTCTGAGGACGATAATCGGAGCTTTTACTTGTGGGGTATTCTATCCAAAGAATTGTAAAATACTTCAGCAAAATGCACAATTCTTGGTATGTTTCAATGAAAAAGATCATATCATTGAAGTCAAATTTTAACGAGCCCTTCAAATCTTGGCAGGTTACAAAAATTGATCACCATAAATTTAATATTATGGTTTCGGTAGTATTTAGTGCACGAGATATTGATCGCATCGGGAGGTCCGGCAACGCTTGAGTTTAGTTTGTTTATTAAATTCTCTATCGCCAGTCAGTATTGTTTGCTGTGTGAAGGACTCATTCAAGAATTACTTTCTGATATATGTAATTAGCCTGCCCTGCTTAGTAGCTTGATGAAAACTATTAACACATTCAAAATTGGGTATAACTTTGTTGACATGACAATCTAATTATAATGAACAGGAATCCTTGCGACATCTGCAACATATTTTATGTTCATTTGTTTACTAATAAAAGATTTATAATTAGATGTATAAACACGAGATTAGCAAAGATACTTACGCAATGTTCATGATGAGGTTATTGTTAAAGGATTAGATGGATGTTTTGAAGTTTGATAAATTTCCCTGCCCCAATATTGCTTTAATATTAGGAACTCTGTACAATAAATCAATGATCAATCTTCTTTAAAACGTTTCCTTAAATAATATAAATATTATGATAAACCGATATTAAAATAATAAAATGTTATTATCAAAGTTTGATAAGCCTCTTTTGTTTATATTGTCGAAAAACATTAATCCGACATGCGTAATTCGTGAACCCATGATTAGTATAAATATAGTGATCAATGGTGCTTTCCTCCGATAGAACATTTCAGATTCTAGTTATAAATGCTCGAAATATAGCGGTTGTAGGAATTAAATAGAAGGTTCTGCTTCAAACCAAGATGTCTAATGCATCCAACAACACTGTCCTTCAGAATTCTACATCAGAGCCCCGGATGTGGGAGTCTGCCATCCCCCCTGCATTACAGTTCGCGTTCGGAGTAATTGGAAACATCATCGCTCTCGTGGTGTTAGTGATGGCTTCCAAAAAACACAAATGGCGACCATTCTACCGACTTGTCGGGGGTCTCGCTATAACGGACGGTGGCGGAATACTGCTGGTATATCCTACAGTTATGGTGCGTTATGCCACGGACTTTGATTACGTATTTCCTAAGGCGCTATGTAACTACAGTTCTTTTGTTTATACGTTCACCCTTATCTCCTCAGCAATGATCATCTGTGCCATGTCTTTGGACAGATTTGTTGCCATATTGTATCCGTTTATCTACAACTCCGGTAGAAATGGTCGGCGGGCCAGTATAATCCTGGGTCTAATATGGATTACAGGAGGGCTTGTTTCGAGTCTTCAATTGATGGGGCTGGGATCAAGTTTTAACTATTACCCCAAATCGTGGTGTTTTATCAACTTCGTAGAGATGGATACGTTGGATCGAATTAACTCTTACATTTACTCTATCTTTGGTCTGTTAATTCTGCTGGTCACTTTCGGCGTCAACGCCACGGTAATCATCACTGTGATCAGAAACATGAAGTCAGACATCAGGAGCTCTAAACGGCGACAGAAAAATGACATCTTCATCATTTCCTTTCTGCTTGTCATTGTCATCGTATTCAGTAGCTGCTGGGCTCCATTGATGGTAAGATTATCCATTTCATACTGATGCATTCATTTCAAAACTGACCACTATATATTATTCGCTGATTTCATTTCCTTATGTCGTCCTTTCGGATATGGTTTTGCTATTTTCCCTATCTGTTGACAGTGATGCATGCTTTTGAGTTTTACGTCCTTTGAGAAAACCCAATTCAATTCAAAAGATCACCAACTTTACGTTCTGCAAATTCAAACTTTTTCTGAGCGGTTAAAGCCCTTTAGCAATAGTGGTTCTTGATTATTGCAATTGACCGGTTGAGGCAGTGGAAACGTGTTTGTTTCGTTACCAGGACGTCCTGAGTTCAAGCCTTGTTCGTGATATGGCTGTGTCAAACCTAAAACGTTACCATAGGTAGGGAATGCTCCTTCGCCAAACGTTTGGCATTTAGAAGTGAAAATCACTGGTCTTTCGGATATGACCTTACAAACGGAGGTCCCGTGTCGCGGCAGGCGTTGGCACGTCAAGATAGACAAATCCGCGTGTGATTTCATAGGTTTTTGCAAAATTCTTCTATTAAAACAAACTTTACGCATGATAGAAATGTATCTTTGAGAGGAATTTTTTTCACTGGATAAAAAAGATATAAGCTATTTAAAGTAAAAGAAAAGGTCCATAATTTCCATAGATAATCAATATCTACAATTGATTTATAGATATTTATATATAAGCAGTTTTTCTAAACTGTTGACATTAAACAGTTGTCATTTTTACACGTTTTTATCTATTTTTATTACTTTCTTTTCTTATGGTGATCAGTACATTGAGCTTTTGTATGTCTTTCATCTTAAAAAATATGGCAATATATATGTATTCTTTGGTTATCAATTAAATCGAACTATACTGAGTGAAGATTAATACAGGTTTCAACTTTCAACCATTGATATTGATAAGTCATATTAGGGTGGAGCTACCATAAAGAACCCTTATTGCTACGGTCCTAAGTGCTAAGAAAATGTCTCAATATGAGTTTGAAAAAATCAACGTAAAACGGATATACTGGCTGATATGTACAAAATGTCGTGACGTAAATTCGAGAACAAACTTTCATTTTATTTCGTTGCTGTTGGAAAAATTTTCATTCGTACAGAATAAACTATTCTTATCTAAATTATACATATTCTATTGTTATAGGTCACAATAAACCCAAATCCAGCAAAAACCAAAGACCGCTTTACAATTATTTACAGAAAAATATATCAGTGAAAAATACTACCTTACAGTAATCATAATTCACAAAGCATTGATCTTGCTTGCTTACCGCTAAACGCACAAATGAGGATAAGCCTGGTTATATCGCTGTCATAATCAATTAATAATTCCAGTCCCCAGTAGTGCAATATCCAATGTAATTCTCAAAAATGTTTATTACCACAAATTTTACAGTCTTTTTATACTAGCACAAAAGTCTACAGAATTCTATTTCTATAAGATATACAATACGAGAAAACCGTCATTACGTCACATTTCTATTGACCTCTCCTGAACTTTGAAAAACTAGAATCTGCTCTAGGTCACATGTGTCAATATCGAGTACACATACTACACAACAATATGAAAAAAGTTTCGATTTCTCTTTTGATCCAGTTGTCTTCATATTCTTTGTTGAATGTATTCGAAGGTAGTGGTATTTTCATTAACGCGTTTGATTCCATACGAATTCTGCATATACAGTGGCCGCATCAAACATGTATGTAAAATAAGTAATAATTCTGCCTTCGAAATATACTCGGCATTTAGAAGTGAGAATCACCTTGTCTTTGGTATAAAACTTTGAAAACATGAGGTCATGTGCCGCGACTGGCATCGGAACAATACGATTTCGAATGTCATGTCTTGGTCTAAATTTGTGGCACTTCATCAAGAAGTGATTATGTCTTGAATTCCATTTACAAATATGATTTGAAGAGACGTCAGAAAGTAATATTGAATACATAACATTTCAAAAGTGACATAATTCTGAATCCAAGTTTTAGCACTTTCAGCGCCATAAGGTGAATACTTCATGAAAAAATGAAGATAATGAACAGTGATTAATCTCATAAATCCTTTAAAGGATACATTATTGAGAGTATGACAAACACGGAGCTCTGGAAACACCAGACGTGTGGTTGTGTAATATCAAAGGTAACACTGGAAATTGCCATCCCTCGAGAACCAGTCAATATACATGTAAGACTGACTGACGACGATTTTTGAGGAAAGGCAGTCTTCGGTGTCCCTATAATGCATGCAATATTAGATTTTTGATTATTTTACTAGGGTACGATTTTTGTTCACGCATGTCGCATCATGAACACAAACGGCTCCCTCGAACTCCTTGTTCTCAGACTGGCGGTGACAAACTCTATAGTGGATCCTTGGATCTATATTCTACTGCGGAAGGAAACACTTCTAGGTCTCCTCAAGATCAAAATGGCGATTAGCAGTGGATGTGTAGAAAAGGGGGATTCCACACGGAACAACAGAAATACTGGAGAACATAATCAATCTAAATATGTGAAGAAGCCCTCCTTGTCTCCCTACACGGTGGCAGAACCCTCTCACTTTAATTGCCAAGGTTTGTTCATATTAAGAAGTTCAAACCATTTCATAATGATATTTATAGTTTTTTGTATATCATTCCTATGGTGTCAAACTAATATAATGTTTTATACCTGTCAGTGTATGACGGAGAAGACGCGCCTGAGCCCGAAATGGTTTGTTGTGAGGCCGGGACCGACAATCCTGTTTACAATGGGGATGAAAATTAAAAGGCAGATCTATGAAATTGGGAACTTCTAGGCAATTAGAATTGGTACGTTACTACCAATTACTGAATAAAATCGACCTTCTCTCAACAGCTTTAGTGATGAAATATCCGTCATTGGTAACATTTTATGATAAGGTCTGTGTGTGCATTTGATTCACAATATTTAGTTGTATAAAGAAATATTTTTTAATACTTTACATGTAAATATTCGCTGAGGTGTAAAGAGATGAAGATCCCCGGTGTTAAACAAAGAACAGGATTTATGCTGAACGCTCCATGCGAATAATTTATGTGATTAGTTAAATCTTGTTTACAACAAACTAGAAAGACCTCGCATTTATCCCCATATGATTGTGGTCAGCACTCAAAATGCAATCATTATATTAATAGTAGAATGCTGCATTATTTAAAGATATTGATTATACTTTGTAATCCCGTTTTCCAACACGAATATGAGATGTGAAATGTGAAAGTGAAATGAAAACCAGCGCATCAAAACATATAGCAATCCCTCTAATTATACCCCCATCAGATGGGGTATGTGAAAAGTTTTGGTGCACCACGCCAAAGTAGTGGCAGATCTACGACTTTTCAGACGTTGAACGAACGCTGACTCAACTTCTCTACAAGGCTTTGTGTGATCTAGAAAACGTATGGAGACTGTTGTTGGGTTATAGTATTGTTTGTCCCCAAATAGAATAAGGCTTTTTATGTCCTAATCATAGAAGCAATAGTCGAGGTAAAAGGTCCACTAGGAATACCCCTAGATTCATATCTAGGATTGTAGAAATTTATAGATAGAAATGAAGATAATGAACGGTGATCAATCTAAAATCACCATAAAGATAACAAATTAAGAGTATGGCAAACATGAACCCCTGGACACACCTGAAGTTGGATCAGGTTTCAACTTATTTGTAATATATGCTTTAGATTATTATCGTGCAATATGCACATCAAGGTCACCTATTCAGTACTTTATGTTTAACCTCTCTCTCTCTCTCTCTCTCTCTCTCTCTCTCTCTGTGAACCTAACCCCACCTCTAGTTCATGTATCTGAAGGGATCGGTGTTTGTCCCACTCTTAGTTTTGTTTTACCTATATGGTTTAGGAGATTGGACACTGTTCATTAGCTTCACCTTTACTTTTCATGATGTTATTATTCAATAAATGATGTGATATAATTCGTTTAGTGCGTGTTTGTTTTTCATCAGAAATATCAATGTCATTTGTCAGGTAATTTCCTTCTAAGCTGGTTTTTGTTGTGTAATTTGTAGTTGGTTTTAAAATACATTAAAGGGTGGAATCTTTTACCAACATCCGGTTTCTTACTGGTTTTGATTTAAAAGATCAAGGTCATCAAAATCAAAAATCCAAATGTTTCTGATATACGTTACTGTGACAAATGTAAGTCTGGCCATACATGTTGTGAGGGGTTGTCCCGCTTTGCGAAGTCGCTTGCACTTTATGTACCATTTCCTGAAGAAAGTAAAACTTAAGTACCACAGTATGGACTATATGTCTGTTACTTTCACCAAAACCTGCTGCATATCAAACAAGAAACAAACCATATATCTCTATAAAGCAAAATACGTAGTTTGCGGAATATTGAATGTAAGTCTAGGAACTAATTGCTTATTTTTGGTAATCTTTTGATGTAATCTTAGAGCATATGAATGCAGGGCGTCACATACCACTTCATTGTAAAGTGAAATCATTACGGAATCCATTCGTAGGTAAATCGATGTCATGAAAAAACAAATCGCATATCAAGTGCAAAAAGGTCGTTATTTATTTCCATTACTTGTATTAATTTTTTTTACCTGTATTGTTAGAAGACATGGTTGTGCATCTATTTTATGCAATGATTGGTTTGCGTTGCTTATGTTGTGTTAACAGACAAATAAAGTTTAATTGAATAAATCTAGAATCAATTTTTAGTGCAAAAAGGTCATGTCTAGAACATTGTAACTCAATAACAAGCATTTTGACCCCATTCTTTCTTTTTAATTTCCTAATTCTCCTTCAATGTAGAAATCAGAAATCCCCCAAAAAATAACATTACTTCAAATCTCAGGTGCGAACCTCTTTAAATGTAAAGTTCGTCATTTCTAGTGTTGATGAAATACTTTTTTCCTTTTAAAAGTCCACTAGTTCAATTGATTTATCACCATGAACACTCAAATAATAGATATCCGTTACCAATATTCTCAGAACTCTCCTAAATATCTGTTACCAATATTCTTATGATCAGAACTCTCCAATGATGAATATTCGTTACCAATATTCTCAGAACACTTTAATCATATATATTCGTTACCAATATTCTCAGAACAGTTTAGGTACTAAAATGTTGTGTAAATTAAAGTATATTGATTAAAGACACAAAACAATTTCCAATTTGTAAATCCGCCATAAATAAAATTTATAATGAATTTTTAGTTTGTACTCACAACTCTCTGTGTATACATTATCTAAAAAGTTTTCCAGCGGGGGAAACCATTTTTGCAATATCCCTGGCTATTTATCATTTAGATACCACTAACTTTAGATCAAAGAGCGGGGGGGGGGGGTCGTGTCACCTTTGGCATTTAAGCGCTGTACAAAATCCCGAGAGACAAGGAGTGGTTCTAACGAGAGAATATTTGAATATTTCCTTCTAAATAAACCACATCAATTCTTATCTAAAATTTCTTTTTTTTCCAGGGTATATTGTCTAATTAAGAGTTTCGCTTTAAAAAACATTTGGTTCTACCTAAAATTGATAGAATCCCATCATATATTCAAATACAGCGTTCTGCTGCTTCAAGTGGTAAGTTCTAGTCAAACTAAATGCATATCTTTTTTTAATTTATACATCTATCTCTTATTTTGAATTTGAAGAAGAAACCAATCAATCTTTAGGAATATGATAGGTGCTGTCCTGTAGATGTGCAGAAATGTTGCAGAATTTTCATTTCATCCTAGGACCCAAATGGGGGTCGCAAAATCACATTTTGTTTGGAAGAAATACTCAGGTACCCAGAAATTCTTTTACAATTTTACGCAGTAGCCAAATCATCTTTTGGAACATAGTTTGTGGTGTTCTTTGAATGTAAATTAAGTTTTTGGAATTTTCTTCTTTTTTTGTAGAGGTAAAAATACGACGTTTTTTCAACAACAAAAACCGTTGTTTCCTGAACTCCTCTTACATTTTGCACAGTGGCCAAATCATCTTTTGGAAGGTAATTGGTGGTGCCCTAAAGATGTGCAATGAGATTGAATATTTTTCATCCTAGGGACCATTTGATTGAAAAGCTATGTTTTCCTACAAAAACCAGGTTCACAGAAGTCCTCTTACATGTAAAGTAGTAGCCTAATCATCTTTTGGGAGAAGATTTGTGTTGTCCTGTAGATGTGCAATAAATTTTCGGATAAATGTAACTTCGCGGATTATAAAGCGGAAACTGCACCAAGTTATATCATATCGTATAACATAAGTCAAAATTACCTTCATTCCTTAAGTCTCTGGTGTGATCAATCTCATAACTCCTATAAGCAATACAAAGTAGATAGTTGGGCATACGCAGACCCCTGGACACACCAGAGGTGGGATCAGGTGCCTAGGAGGAGTAAGCATCCCCTGGATTGCTTATGGGATTGTGAGATTGGTCATTGTTCGTTATTTTCATCTTTCATACAGCTCTCGCAATTATTTGTTACGTAAACAAGGTCCGTGCCATCTTTTTGTTTACATAAAGATGGATTAATAGCAAATAGCATGTTTAAAACAAAATGAGATGTATCAAACACTAGAAACTATTTAATTGTCTTCAGTATTAACTTGCGAATTAAAACAAATCTGCTTTAAATGAAACTTTTACTAGTATATTTAACCTATCTAAACAAAGAATTGTGAGCGTTGTATCTCTCATGTACCTTGACAACTGATATTCAAAGTTTTGCTAACCATTAGAAATACCTTAGTTAAGCATTCTAAACATTAGAAATGGAAAAAATAAAATTTGAAAATTTTCGACTGAAATGGTGTCTATGACATATCTGACAGAATGATCTTTGAAGAACACAACTGAAAGATTTCAAAAGCACTGGTGACGAGGGGTAATCCATTTTATTTATTTTATTGAATGTATTTAGAGTTTTGACAACGTGTCATTTTAGATTAGCTGAATGATTACAGATACATTGAAGTGTAAATTCCCGCGTTGTTTTAATATCTGCACATGTTCTTGGTCTCATTTAGCGGCCCCGCAGCCTTGGAGCCCCGGACGTACCGTTCGCAGATCACTTCCTTGATGTCTAGTCTGCTGGTTGTTTGACAGAAGTTTCTATACTCTCCGTGGGGAGATTCAACCAGATGTATTAAAGATTAATTCAATATTTGAATATTTGATTGTAAGATATTGTTTAGTTCTTTTCTGATTACCACCAAAATCGGAAAGGTCAACAACACGCATACGAAGGAAATTACTATGACAACGGCAATAGAAATCCCACAATTGTATTATTGATAGCTAAGCGCAATAGAGATCTCCTGGTAAATCAATTATTTGTGCCTATCTCAAACGGATCACTATCCAGGACGTGCATGTGGTGTTCATTTGTTTTTGTGTTAACCACTGCAGTGTAGTATCGGGGGCGGATCCAGGAATTGACGTTCGGGGGCAACTTCATGAGACAGGGGGTCTGGAGGACGCCAGGGCGACATCATAGTGGGGTTCAATGGGTGAAGCCCCCGGAAGCTTAAGGACTTTATAAGGCATATAATATGTCTCCTATGAAGTCCTTTTTACTATTTTCTATCATTCTCATTAAATGAGGTGATGCTAATAAAATGACACAAATTTAATGGGTTTCTTTTTAATAAAATATAAGTTTGCCCAACAAAAGTAACAATCAATCAAAAGTTCTTGTCATTTACTTCTTTAAGAGTGAAAAAAAAAATTTAAACAAAAGATCATGATTACCTTAAATTTAAAACTTTTAGGGAGATAAGGGGCCGCGTTCGCCCCACTCCTACTCCCCATAAATCCGCCACTGAGCATGGTTGGTTGGTTGTATATTGTTTAACGTCTTGTTCGAGAATTGTTCACTCATACAGAGACATAGGGCAAAGTGTGGGCCTATGCTCGGCGCTTACAGTCTTTGAACAGGGAGGAATCTTTATCGTACCACACCTGCTGTGACACGGAGCCTCTGTTTCTGCGGTCTAATTCGAAGAACCGCCTCCATTTAGTCACCTCTTACGACAAGCAAGGGGTACTGAGGACTTATTTTAACCCGGATCCTCACCGGACGCCATTGAATATAACATATTGAATAGCAGTAAGAATGAGTATAGCATATTGAATAGCAGTAGGAATGAGTATAACATATTGAATAGCAGTAAGAATGCTAGTAGGTTCACGGTTCGTTACATCCCATCAAGGATTGTTCACTCATAGTGAGACGTCTGTGTATGTGATGTGTGTGTTGTGGTGTGGTAGTCGTGGTGTGTGTGTGTGTGATGTGTGTGTTGTGGTGTGGTAGTCGTGATGTGTATATGTGTGATGTGTGTGTTGTAGTGTGATGTGTGTGTTGTAGTGTGGTAGTCGTGGTGTGTATGTGATGTGTGTGTTGTGGTGTGGTAGTCGTGATGTGTGTGTGTTGTGGTGTGATAGTCGTGGTGTGTGTGTATGTGGTGTGGTAGTCGTGGTGTGTGTATGTGATGTGTTTTGTGGTGTGGTAGTCGTGGTGGTGGTGGTGGTGTCGGTGTGTGTTTGTAAGCCCTGTCAATTGAACCAGTGAATAAGAAGGCACACGTGCAAATTAACACGTGGTAGGCCAAAGAAACAGAAAATGGTGGTGTTCATTTGAATTTGTATAAAAATCAGCATAAAATCATTAAATAATTCATCTTCCATCAAAATCCTGAAGTGTTTACTTAAAAGGATTAATGAGATGTGTGTAACAGGTGTGTAAAGATTTAGCACACGTCCATCGTCCTTGTACGCATGGCTTACACACATTCGAAGTGCGCATGCTCTGTTTTAAATGACGTAATTTGTGATATCATCATAATGGATTTTTCGAGGAAAGAAGTTGGGCCAATCTGAGGTAAGTAAACACGGTTGAAAGAAGATGTGTGCATACATTAACAATGGGTTTCTATTAGATATACGGCATGTCAAACGTTGCAATATTTGATCTTTTCCATTTGCATTGTATAATTTTCCATTTGCATTGTAATCTATTTTTTGTATTTTATATTTTCTTTTCATATCGTATAATTTTCCATTTCTATTCTATATTTTCCATTTGTATTATTCTTTTTTCTCGTTTGCATATATATATAATTTACATGATATTTAATGAAAAAGGTCTTTATCAGACATGCCCGAGCACAAAGTTGGTACTCCTTTTGGTGTAAACAACATTTGGGACTAATACACGGAGTTTATTATCGGTTATTCATAAAATTATTTTGCACCATTACGGAGATCCTATGGAATTGTAGCCCTATCCCGAAAACGTCAGAATAAAAAAAAATCGGATAGAGCTACATTATTGCAGCTAATCCTGACGTAGAAGGGTTTTGAGAATGGATATTTAATTTGGTATCTAAAATAATTTAGAAATTGAGAAACTTGAATTTTCAGAGTTAGAAATCCACGAATAAATATCGGATTTACCTATTGTAACAACACTTTACCTTTTACCTCCATCTTAATTTTAATGTTGGGTATATTTTCGCTATCAGCTTGTAAATCAAGACATTATGAAAGGGGATAATGTGAGATTTCAGATAACAAAGAACTTAAGACAACTGATAAGAAATCAAGAAATGCAAAAAAAAAAAAAAGAGCTCGGTTTTCCTGGACTCATCCAAAGGACCGCGTCCCATTTTGTCACCTCTTACGACAAACTGAGGGTGCTGAGGGCTTATTCTAACCTGAATCCCCACGGGGAAAAAATGCAAACTGTGTTACGAACGGTGAATATAGACCCCTCTGACATCGTTGTTTTATTTTGACAAGAACCTATTGTTTCATCTAATCCTGATTTTTAGAGTGGTTTTGATGTTCGTCCTGAATTATATTATACCTAAGGTGTTCGACATCATCTGAAATAGGGGCAAGTTCAAATAAATCCTTATATACTTTCTATATTTTCAGAAATTTATTTCAAATTTTCAAGATATTATCTATGTTTTACCCTTTATTAAGTGACTGAGGTGACCTAAAAATCTTTGCCCCCTCCCCTACGATGTACGACTTTGAGGTGTGTTGGCAGAACTATTCCCTTTATTTTCTTTACGTTATTCATCTAGTTTACTGTTGGGGGAGGGGGGGGGGGGGGGGGGGCTTGTCAAAAATTAGAGAGTCACATCGAACTGCAGAAGTAACGAAATCTCTACTATCCGAAGTTCTTCGCAAATGGTCTAAAACTCTGTGGACCCAAACTTCTGGTAACCGATCACCAAGCACAGGTATTTTGCAAGATTTACAGCATTGATCTACACGGTTTCATAAAATATTATGTTAGAATTAAAAGTATTTCAAGCTTTGAACGCATAGTATATAAAAAAGCAAGGTCCTCTCATATGTTATAAATACACAGCTCAATTCAGTCTATTGGTTTTGCCTCTTTGATATTTGTTTGCAATATATATTACATGTAATAATAAAATACACATAAACTGCTTCAAGTACAGTCCCTGAAACGTTCTACTTTACCATTTTTCCGTTCGCCGTGCGTTCACCGTGCGTTCATCGTGTGCTCTCCGTGCTCTCATCGTGCGCTCTCCATTTACAGTTTTGGGTTCACAAATTTACCGTTCATAAAGCGTACACCAGGCGTTCACCGATCATTGTCATTCGGAACCCCAAAGTGAAAGGATGGATCTTGATAGCAAGGCAAAAATTAATCAAAGCACTGATAGTACTGAGAATTGCTAAGCTTGGCTTGTAATGATGGTGTATGGATATACAAGTTATGATAGTACTATTTACATATCAAAATAAAATGTTCAATAATTTGCTGAATTGCTAATTAAAGGAAATGATAAATATTGGAAGTTTGGAACACTTTTCTAAACAATTATAAATGCATGTTTTACTAGTATTCAAGATGGGAATCTCCTTATGAAATATTTTTCATTAAGTCGAAAAATGAAAATGTTTTATAGTAATTCATATTGTTGTTCGACTTAGTTCGATCCTTCTTGTAAAAATGATTTATAATGTAATGGGGCTGTAAAATTAATGAAATGACCGCATTTTGCAGTGATATACATAAATTATGCATAAAACGTTTGCTGGAATAAATAACAAACTCGTTTTGATATGTGAAAAGTGTCCCTTTTTATTAAATGACATCTAAGAAGACAAATATTTGCTTTTTCTTAACATGTTATGACACAATATCACTCAGAGAAACATTAAAAACCATTAACCCAACAGAATTTTCATTCCTCTGATAAAATGTTAGAAAAGTGTCTCATCATTTCATCTCGATCAAATGTAATTATATTTCTCGACAATCTCAAGAACGTTCTCAAATAATTCGAAAACAATTCTAAATCATTTGATAAATTCTCACATATAAAACTCAGTATATATCTTCGCTAGCAACCCAATCAATAGTAGAAAAAACGAAGTGACACGGTTAGATTTAATTTAACACACGTGAAAAATATGCGAGTTGATGAATCACCTACTTACTTGAAAACAAAGGGATAAGACTATATCAAACAAGCGTGTCACATGGAAAACCAAGTATTATACATTTCCTAAGGTCTGTCTCTGGCAATTAATGACATAAAATCGAAAGTGACACAGCTAATTAAGCCATGATACGCTCATTTACGTACATTCCCATTACTTACCATGGAGTCCGCCATATTGGATTTTGATAAGTGGAAGAATCCATTCGACAGCAGATGCCTGGCCTTCGTTTTTTGAACATCAGAAGGCCTAGGGTACCAGGCTAAAATTACAGGATACTCGGTCCGATGAAAAAAATAAAAACAAAACGCGGAACGGAAAACGGAACAGAACAAAACAAGATCGGAAAATTCAAAATATATAAATCATATCGTTTTCTTAACGAAATATTACATAGTAGGTATAATTTATCTTTATATATACATTAATGAATATCAATATACATTAATATATATCAATGAAAATATGATATGTTATTCAATTATTTTACACAATGTATTAAAATTTCTTGTGCCACAACACTAATGATATATAGTGCATACATTCAGCAATTAGAAAACATTGTGAGCACCAAATACCACTGTATTAAAAAATATATTAGAATTAAACACATACGGTGAAAAAATGCACTAACCTGTAAGTCTACATTTTAGTGAGTAATATCTAGCACATACATGTGTACAAGATACATTTTTGTAATACTTAATCACAGTCATTCTCCACATGCATGATGCTTCAATCTGTCTTCAGTAAAGAATGGAGGTCTGGGTAGTTAGACCTTGAACTGTCCTCGTTCCAAAGGACAGCCGACACGTTTCAAAAGGACACCGTCGTCAAGGGGCAAAAGGATGCTTATCTTTTCTTCCTTCATAAAATTTCACGATCAGACAAAGCTGATATTAATCTAGTCAATGGATGAATAGAAATGACAAATGCAGCGAAGTCATATGATTTCTTAAAAGACAAACCACAGGCACCTGAAGTATGGATATTACTAACCCCCCCCCCTTTTTTCATATTTTTTGGTGGCAATAATTTCTCCGACATGTATGAATTCCCAGTCTATCTCATCCCTCTTTCGATTCATGTAATCGTTTCACGCTTTTTTTAAGCTTTAGAGATTGACCTTCTACCGGTATAATAAAATATACCGGTAGAAGGCCAATCTCTAAAGCTTACAAAAAGCGTGAAACGATTACATGAATCGAAAGAGGGATGAGATAGACTGGGAATTCATACATTTCAAAGAAATTATTGCCACAAAAAAAATATATGAAAAGGGGGGGGGGTAGTAATATCCATACTTCAGGTGCCTGTGGACAAACTTGAAACATTGTGTTGCGTTCTACATGATTATATTTTTGAAACATTCTAATTGTTGAAAGAAATATAACGATATATGACGCAGTGACTAGTCGGTATTCAATTGAACAAACTTTCCAAATGATTTACACTACTCAGTTACTAGTATCAAATGTCACCAGTCCGTTAATGGATAGGATCATTATTTTTTTCTTTCCGTTTCTAACTTTTGTTCTTGTCTTTTTGATGGAGGGTGGATGGGGTGAGAAACTCGATATGTACATGTATATAGCTCCTCGCTAATGCCTCTGTCAACGCTGGGTTCCAAGACTATTGTAAACCTTTAATTAAATCCTTCAAAAGGCAACCAATGATTTTTTTTTATATATACACTAGATTAACGGGGATTTAAAATATATAATATAAGCAGTTAAGATTTTTTTTTAATCGGGCAAATGCATTAATTTCATCAACAACAAAAAATCAGGAATTTCTTTACAAGCGGTAAAAACATTTCTTCTTAAAATATTATGCACCATAAATTGATCACGTTTGTGCCTTGTTCACACGAATGCGTATCAAAATTTCCGTGTGAACGTGGTTCAGATTTAATTCGCATTAACTTACGTTACGTTTCATACAAATTAAATTCTTCGTGTTAACAAGGCATGAGGTAAATGTTTGGATATAAGTTAGAAAGTGTTTTACAAGAATCCAACCCTCGTATGATGTACTTATCCCAAAATGGCGTTTTAAATATCTGATCCGGTTCTAAGTATCCTAATATCTGGCGTGATCTAGACAAGTCAAAACCCGTGCTTTCTATGACGACTGAATTCTCGCCACGTTGTCACTTGCTACATGGTCATTGAGAATTACGTGGTCAATGGCGGATTTAAAGGAGGCGCAGCCGGCGCCCCCCCCCCCCCCCCTTAAAATTTTCAAACTTAAGGTAAATCGTGGTATCTTGTTTGGAAAAATGTACTAAACGATAAAAGAAGCAATAATTTCTTCCACTTCTAGAGAAATGAATGACAAAATATTTTGATTTCTTGAATTACTTTATTAGGAGAACTTAATTTTTCTTCCAAAAACCCTTACAATTTGCGTTATTTTACTAATTTCACCTTATCAAAAATAATAGAAAATAGTAAAAATGACTTAAATAGGAGACATATTTCAAGCCCTATAAAATCTGTAAAATCCAGGAGCTTCCGGGGGGCTTCATCACTGGGGGTCTCAAGGCTGTCCCAGACCCCCTGCCTCATAAAGTGCATGGCGCCCCCCGTAACCGCAATTCCTGGATTCGCCCCTGGCGGTCATTGGGAAACAGTTATATACATTATATACGCATAGTAATTGCGGTTAGGGTGGGGGCGCAACTTTATGATTGATTGATTGTATCTTGTTTAACGTCCCTCTTGATGATTTTTTACTCATATGGAGACATCACCAAGACCGGAGAAGGGCTTCAAATTTAGGCCTTTGCTCGGCGCTTACCGCCAAAGAGCAGTGAGGGTTATTTAGCGTGCCACACCTACTGTGACACGGGACATCCGTTTTTTAGGTCATATCCGAGAACTCGTGACATTCACACCTGATGTCGAGCGTTTGGCGATGGAACTGTCACTACCTGTTTTGACGACTTAGTTCTGTCGCGGCCGGGATTCGAACAAAGTCCCTGGAACCTCCTGGATTTTAAAAATGTTACAGGGCTTGGAATAGATGTAGTAGTCATCTTTACTATTGTGTGTCAATTTAGCAAGGTGAATATCAAAAGATTTTGTCGTTTACTTTTTCGAGAGTGTAGGAAATCATTACTACTATAATCTACCTCAAATTAAAAATGTTTAGGAGGGGTTGGCTACGCCACTCCGTAAATCCGTCATCGTATTTAAAGTACATAGACCACGTAAATATCAGCCTCCTCCTGTGGTTTATTTCGTATCTGAATACATGTAATTGCGAGGAAAGTTTGTTCAAGTCAACCTTACAGTCAAAGCGTAAAAAATATGGCAGAATCACAGGTACTCGACGTTTTTTTAAAAATATCTATAATAATAATAATAATAATAAATGTCTGTCTTCAGGATATTTTTAACGTCGAGTACCTGTGGGCGGGATCTACAATATTCTGACAATTCAATGTGAAGTGGGAAGAGTATGTGCTGCGGTTATTTTGGAATGATAATTTTAGCTGAGCACTACATAATTTACAGTAGCGGGCTAGTGGGTGGGTTTTATTTGAACGTTATCAACCCAGAACTATCAGCATCAAAAATTAGCTTTTTTGCGGTCTTCGATTCACCTCCCTTTTTGAAAGAATTTTCTAGATCCGCCACTGATTTGTTATCTCAAGAAATACAACTCATTCCATGTTCATTTATTCCACTAAAAATCTACAAGAGTTATCTTTCTTTAAGAAGCAGAAGACAGTTGCTGTGAAAACGGAAAGGAGTGCTGAATTCTGAAGAAAAGTTTATTTTAGTGATCTTTGCAGGTACCTAGCAAAAATGACAGTCAGGAACAGAGCTATTAGGTAGTACACTGAATATATCGTCTGGTTAATTATCTATATAGATGTATGTGAGTTGCATAAACGAAATATCTATAGGATCGTCAACTTGGGCCACAGGAGTCGGCAATTTTATGAATAAAGTAGAAATATATGAGAAAAAGGCATAACACTTCCACTGAGCTTCGCGAGCGTCGCTACGCTCGCGAAGCTCAGTGGAAGTGTTATGTCTTTTTCTCATATATTTCTACTTTATTGATAAAATTGCCGACCCGTGCCTAGGCCTAACGTAATTTGTCAGTTTGTGTTTGTTTACACCAGTGGCGGATCTAGGCAATTTTGAAAGGGGTGCGACCTAAATGTGTGCTTTTTGTACCCAAGACCATAAAATGACAAAAAAATCTTTCTTTTTAAAATATTCAACCAAATGTAAGGGGGTGGTGTTAACTCCTGTAGATCCGCCACTGGTTTAGGTCACAGCTGCCAATGCAATGAGGTATGTTAAATATTAAAAGAGGTTCAAAGAACCACAGGGTACAATATGACATTTGATATAAAGGTTCAAGTTGTTTAATATTGTGGCCTCTGTGTTAGGAGTAAGGACTTTAGAAAAATTTAATTTATGCACACCAATGTGACTACCACCCACCCATTAGTATGGGACAACATAAGAGTCTAAAGTTTTATATAGAAGTGTATTTGAAAAGAATTCTTTCAAAATGCATTTAAAATCCACAATGATATATATTATTCTTTATAATGTAATGCCTGCACCATTATATGTAGTGGATTGATTGAGAATATTTCACTCGATCGTGCGATATGGAGACGTCACCACTGCCGGTGAAGGGCTGCAAAATTTAGGCCTGTGCTCGGCGCTTATGGCCAATGAGCAGGGAGGGATCTTTATGGGACCTCGGTTTTTGCGGTGTCATCCGAAGGACCGCCCCATTTAGTCGCCTCTTGCGAAAAGCAAGGGGTACTGAGGACCTATTTTAACCCAGATCCCCACGGGATTCATGTAGTGTATATGCCAGTTTGTAGACACAATGATCTCGGACAGCGGCTACAGAAATACAGACATACAAAAACTCGTGTGAGCAGTAAGGCCCGTCAAGTCTCTGTCGTATATCCTAAGAACCATAAGGGTTATTGGAATATAAGTTAAATTAATATGCATGCATCCTCATGAAGTGTTCATTCAAGTTTGTTCACACAATGACTACTGAGGTCAGGGTGAAGTCACAAGAGGAAAAAGTTTTCTTCCAAAATAAATTTTCTTTTTAGGAACCACAAATTTAAATTCATTTTACAAATAAATATCTATGCAAGCATCATCATGTACTTTAATTTGTACACAACACGACTTGTGTTGAAGATGAGGTCACTAAAGAGGAATACACAGAACTGAGATTTTTGTTTTAAAAGAGATAATGCTGCAACCTCATTCACTGTAGATTACAGTTATTTCATGTTAAGATGACCCCTGGGATTAGGATGAAGTCACAAAAGAGTTGTAATGATTACGTATGAATAAAGTAGACATTTTTAATGAAAATTTTTAAAAGGACCAAATCATGATGAATTCTATTTTTTTTAATTATGTGTATAAGCATCTCCATGTCTTGTAGATTCATAGTCAACATCACAACTCCTGAGTCCAGGTAAGGGGAAGATGCACTATATCCACCTGTGAGGTTTTGTTGGTGACACTTTTAAGGAAGGAGTACACAGTTTGTGTTGCTGGCTGCAAGAACAACTCACCCACCCCCGAGTACATAATGTGTACAGGGGGTTATAGCAGGTACCACTCACTCTAAACAGGGATTTCATGTAGGGACTCATTTCACCCGAGTGTCTTGACATTCACCAGCTGGCAACATATGTGTCTCAATCAGCTCACCCTCATTTTCATTCTCAATTTTTGCAATAAATTATCATTAAAATTATAGGGACTTCTATGAATGGGCAGAAGAAATTTTCTTAACTGACTATCCCATCTTTGTCAGCTGTTGGAGACTGAACACTTTATTGAAAATTGCTGGGGTGTAGCAATCAATGGGTGTCCTCATTTGCCCTGAGAAGAGTCAGAGAAGTATTCATTTTTATTGTAAAAAGATTAGTTCATGTAAAAGAGCATGAAGGCAGATTTTACAGTTATCTCCCTTAGACTATGTAAATTATAATACAGCACTTGCTAATGATGTTATTTTACATATTAAATGTTGTCAATTTGGTTCGTAGTCAAAGACATGAGTTATAGCTGCCTGTATTGTACCAGTTTACATACAGAATTAACAGTAGATTACATGTACCTGACTCTCCAGGAATGCATTTTTACCTGAGTGATTATCGCTGTTGGTCTGCATCCATCATTTTGTTATGTCTGTCGTGCATTACCAATTGAACATGTTATATACCTGTCCACTCTTTGGATGGGACGTATTATGATATATCAATGTCTGTAGATGGGACGTATTATGGTACAGCAGTGTCTGTGTGTCTGTCTGTAGATGGGACGTATTATGGTACAGCAATGTCTGTATGTCTGTCTGTAGATGGGATGTATTATGGCACAAAAATGTCTGTATGTCTGTCTGTAGATGGGCAGTGTTATGGTACAGCAATGTCTGTATGTCTGTCTGTAGATGAGACTTGTCATAGTACAGCAATGTCTATATGTCTGTCTGTAGATGAGACTTATCATAGTACAGCAATGTCTGTATGTCTGTCTGTAGACGGGGCATACCATGGTACATCAATGTCTCTAAGTCCGTTTGTAGGTGGGATGTATTGTTGTACAGCAATGTATGTCTGTCTTAAGATGGGATGCATTGTCCACCATCGGTGGCCTAGGGGTTAGCCTGTCAGACTCCTGACCGAAAGGTCGTGGGTTCGAGTCCTGGCCGCAGCAGAGCTGAAGTTGTGTCCTTGGGAAAAGTACTTCACATGAATTTCCTCACTCCACCCAAGTGTTAAAGGGTACCTGGCTATAGATAGTGTAAGATATTGTTAGAATGTTAGTGCTCTAGCGCCTGTAACGGCAGCTTGCACTGTATGCTTCCCAGGAAGCCGAGAAAGTTCTAGATTGATATAAGGTCTGCCGGGGTAATAATGTATTGTAAAGCACTTTGGGCAGCTGGAAAATGCTATATAAAACCAATCATTATTATAATCGGGCCAATTCAACTTAATTGATAGATTATCATCCCCGCCCGCCCCTCAAAAATTGGCCCGCCCCAAATTTTTTAATTTTGTGAAATTTGCGATTTCCGAAATATTTTCATGTCCGAATCCGGTATTTACACTTCTTGTTTACATTTCCGGTATAGTAACGTGAAAAGCCACGTGAAGAAAATAGATCTATATGGTTTTCTTAATTTCTCGCGTTCTTACAGGCGTAAATCTTGAAGAAGTTAGTATATTTCTGTTTGAAGTTAAAGCTTAACCTAGAATTCGTCTGTGAAAATAGCATACTATTAGATTGATTTTCACCTGGCATTAAATGATGCACATCTGTTGAAAAAAAATCGTTTGTCTTTAATATTTTTCTCAGAAAATATAGATTAAAAAATAAAATCCTCCCACCCGCCCCATACTTTTTGCTGACCCTGGATGATAATCTATTAATTAAGTTGAATTGGCTGTATTTGAATGCTTTATTATGATGTATGAAATGGCCTCAAATTTCAGGAATTTTAGGGTCTTTAGGGGACTGAAATATTATAAGGTTCCATTCCCATGCTAAAAAATATAGGAAAATTATTATTGCCTTTGTATCCTTAATGTTACATATAACCAATGCTCAGGTGACCGATAAGGCCAGTGAGTCTCTTGTTTAGATTGATTGATTGTATCATGCTTAACGTCTCACTCGACCCAAATGGAGACATCACCAAGACCGGTGAAGGGCTTCAAATTTAGGCCTATGCTCAAGGCTTAAAACCATTGAGCAGTGAGGGTTCTTTAGCGTGCCACACCTACTGTGACATGGAACATCCAATTTTAAGGTCATCTCCGAGGACAGGTGACATTCACACCTGATGCCGAGCGTTTGGCGATGGAACTTTAACTACCTATTTTAACGACTTAGGTCTGTTTTGGACGGGATTCGAACTTCTGCATACTGGACGAACACTCTAACCTCTCGGCCACCGCGAGGATAACAAACTGGCTTCTTTTGACAAAATTCATGAGGATTTTAATTTGCTCAAACTTTCATATACTAGTACCTGTCTGATTTCTGGTCATTCTAGCACTCATTGTCACTTTGGTTTTTTAGCTCCCTGGGCCTCATGAGATGGTGACACCCTGCAGTAGGAGCAGTTCCTACCGGTATCTCTTAAAAGCAGACAGAGGTTTTCATAGCATCTGATCCATTTCGGAAAACAAACTTTTGTATGGAGCTGGTAAAATTTCTATCTTTTTAGCTCACCTGAGCTAAAAGCTCAAGTGAGCTTTTCTGATCACCCGTATTCCGGCGTCCGTCCGTCTGTAAACTTTTAACATTTTTGACTTCTTCTCAAAAACCACTGGGCCAATTTCAACCAAAGTTGGCTCAAAGCATCCTTAGGTAAAGGGAATTCTAAATTGTTAAAATAAGGGCCAGGCCACCTTCCAAGGGGAGAGAATCAAGAAAAGGTAAAAATAGAGTAGGGTCATTAAAAAATCTTCTTCTCAAGAACCACTAGGCCAGAAAAGATGAAATTTATAGATAAGCTTTATTAGGTAGTGCAGATTCTAAATTGTTAAAATCCTGGCCCCCAGGGGTCGGATGGGGCCACAATAGGGGATCAAAGTTTTACATACAAATATATAAGGAAAATCTTTCAAAATCTTCTCCTCAAGAACCATTGAGCCAGAAAAGCTGATATTTACATGAAAGCTTTCTGACATTAGTGCAGATTCAAGTTTGTTCAAATCATGGCCCCTGGGGGTAGAATGGGGCCACAAGGGGGGGATCAAAGTTTTACATACAAATATATAGGAAAAATCTTTAAAAATCTTCTTCTCAAGAACCACTGGGCCAAAGAAGTTCACATTTACATGAAAGCTTTCTGACATAGTGTAGATTCAAGTTTGCAAAAACCATGGCCTCCAGGGGTAGGTTGGGGCCATAATAGGGACTACGGTTTTACATGCAAATATATATGGAAAGTCTTCTGATATGGACCAAGGTGACTCAGGTGAGCGATGTGGCCCATGGGCCTCTTGTTTTTGCTTGTTTGAGCTGTAAGCTCAAGTGGGCTTTTCTGATCACCCATTGTCTGTTGTACATCTATCTGGCCATCTGTCTGTAAACTTATTTTCAACTTCTCTACAGCAACATAGCCCAATTTCAACCAAACTTATTATCGTTAAAGAATTAGAAACTGTTTAAATGAAGGACCTTCAAAGGTTAGATAACCAACAAATGAAAAAAGATAGCATTGGGTCATTTAAGAATCATCTCCATAACTACTGAGCTAGAAATGTCAAAACATCTATAAGTCATGTGAAACCTTCCTGACATATTGTAAATTGTTTGAAGTCTGGCTCCAGGGGATAGGATGAGGGTCATCGGTGCCTGGGAAGGACAAACACAACAGGCCAATGACCCCATTTATGGTAAAACGGGGACATTCTGAAATTTATTGGGCTGAATTAATGAACATTGGGGCCATTTTTTTCCATACCGAAATTTGTCCATTGTCTGTCATCTTTGTCGTAGGGGTCATCATAAACTTTTCACATGTTCATCTTCTTCTCCAGAACCAGTGGGCCAAGTTCAACCAAGCTTGGCACAAAGCATCCTTGGTTAAAGGGAATTCAAGTTTGTTCAAATGAAGGGTCACACCCTTCTCCAAGGGGAGATAATAACAAAATAGTGAAACTACTTTACCATCTTTAAAAAATCTTCTGCAGAACCACTGGGCCAATTTCAACCAGACCTGACACAAAGGGATTCAAGTTTATTCAAATGAAGGGTCGTGTCTCTTTCCAAGGGCGGTTAATAGCAAAATAGTGAAAATACATTAAAACTCGTCTTCTGAAAAATCACTGAGCCAAAAAAGTTTGCATTTACCAGAAAGCTTCCTGACATAGTGCAAATTCAAGTTTTTTAAATTATGCCCCCAGGAGAATGGTGGATTGATTGATTGATTGTATATTGTTTAACGTCCCTCTCGAGAAAATTTCACTCATATGGAGATGTCTGGAGAAGGGTGGAGTCACAATAAGGGATCAAAGCATTATATACAAATATGAAGGGAAATTCTTTAAAAATCTTCTCAATAACCATTGGGCCAAAGAAGTTTACATTTACACAAATCTTCCTGACATACTGCAGATTCAAATTTATAAAGTTCATGGACCCTGGAGGTAGGATGGGGCCACAATAGGAATCAAAGTTTTACATGTGAACATATGGGGAAAATCTTTATATCCTTAGGATAGGAGAAAGCTGAAGATAATGAACAGTGATCAATGGAGAACTATTTTCTGAACTTTATGTTGGGTGGTGAGGGGGTGAGAATTAATTTCTGAAATTTACGTTGGGAGGTGATGGGGTAGAGAACTATTTTCTGAACTTTATGTTGGGAGTTTAGGGATGGAGAACTATTTTCTGAACTTGACGTTGAGACGGAATGGGTTGGAGAACTATTTTCAGAACTTTGTGTGGTGAAGTGACAGGAATGAGAATTATTTTCTGAACTTTACATTGAGACAAGAGGGATGGAGAACTATTTTCTCAACTTTACGCTGGGAGGTGAGGGGGTGAGAAACTTTTCATTGATGACGTATAGGACTTAATGTACTTTTTTTGTATACAGAGATTAGATATTGTGTTATGAGTGTTTTTAAATTGATGTTTGTTCTCAATTTGGTACATTCAGAATGATTACATGGATGTTTTGTAGACATTCGTGTTCTAATAGCATGATATAATGGTGGGAAGAAATCATTTTGGTTACCTAGTACTTAATGTTGAAATCAATTTTACAGGGTAGCAGTTACTTGAGATGTCCGGCTGATTGATGAGGATAATTTCCCTGAGACTCTGACATTCTGCAGGACTTGGATAGCTCTATTGCTTTAGAAAATGTCAGGTTTGTTAATGAAATTATGTAAAATGTTTATGCCTCATTCAGACAATGGCTGGGACATATAGTTTAACCCTTTTTAGCTCACATGAGCTGAAAGCTAAAGTGAGCTATTCTGATCACATTTTGTCCAGCATCAGTCTTTTCGTCTCTTCATATACTTTTAACATTTTCGGCATCTTCTCAAGCACCACAGGGCTAATATCACTCAGCCAAACTTGCCTCAAAGCATGCTTGGGTAAAGAGGATTCAAGTTTGTGCAAATTGGAGGACCATGCTCCATCCAAAGGGGAGGTAATAAAAAAAATTAGGGAGGAGTCATTTAAAAATCTTCTCAAGAACCACTAAGCCAGAAAAGTTGAAATTTATATAAATGCTTCCTGACATAGTGTAGATTCAAGTTTGTTCAAATTATGGCACCATGGAGTAAGATGGGACCACAATAAGGGATCAAAAATGGTGGAATCATATTAGAGAATCAGAAGAATTACATAGTAATATATAGGGAAAATCTTAGGGGGGGGGGGGGGGGGGGGCATATACATGCCAAATAGTTGAATTTATCGATTTATTTTTAAATTTTCATGACATATTGAAATGCGTTTTGTGTTCAAAGACAGTGCTGTTTAAACATAGTTTTACAAACTTGAAAGGTTTAGGCATTTTTATCATACAATAAGTAACTTTGAAAAGATTGAGAGTAGAAAAAAGGAAGTAGAGGCTGAGAACATACAGTTCAGAACAGGTCGTGCATCAAAGTTTAAGTAAGTCACAGTGAAGGCAGCAGAAATAAAATGTATATATACTATATAGCTTAAACATATTTAAATCACATTCATGTATACATGTTTTAATGATTTTTAATATAAAACCCTGGGAGAAAATTCATGTAATGAGTATTTTGCAAATAGATATTGTTTAAATTGAACCTGATCAAAGCAAGAACATTACAAAATATGTACATATATGAAGCTGCCCTTGCTCAAACGGTAGCACAGTCAACATATTAGTCAATGACCCGGTAATGCCTGTGCGACATTGTATCACAGTAGTTCCGAAGAAATTATGTCACATCAACAATCAAAGGCATCTATGATGGGAATGTTGGAAAGACTGGGAGTCCAAGCGATGCTATTATCATGAAATGGGTATGGATATGTTTTTCCACGAATCGTTCGTCTTCTAATGGAGCCCGCGCCCGGAGGCCTCTATATCACCATCACAGACTGATAAATATAACGCATCACTACCCTCGCATAAATCAACCAAGGTTTGCCTACTTTTATTAGAAAACGGAATACCTATTGGTTTCAAAATATTCCCAAAATCGATGCACTGTAAACTGTAATAATCTACAGAACAGAGTTCGCCGCCATCACGTCCCAACGGACCCTACTAAATGCACCTCTAATTTGAAGAGTGCCGTAATGGAAAGTTGTGCGCTGCAAAGAGCGACAACTCGAATAGTTCTATGTTACTTCCGATTTCGGATTTCGAAAGCAGCATTACAAAAGCACGTTTTCAATTTTCCCTCCGACGTTTTGTAACCAACACGACAAGAGCGACAATAAAAATATTCTGAAAACTCAACATCTACGTGGCACAAAATTAAAAAACAATAGCAACTACCCACTACCCATAATAAATATTTTATTAACAGTCCAACCACGGACCAAATAAAATATGAAAAAATACGACCACCCACACAAAAAATATCGTTTGCCGCCCGACCCCCCCCCCCCCCCCCATTTTTGATCATTTCTGGAACAGACCTAATGCAATTGGTTGTCGTCCGTCGTGTGTTAACAATTGAACATTTTTAACTTCTTGATAACTGCCTGTCCAATTCTTTTCAAATTTAGTATGAAGCATATTTAGAACAAAGGGGACATAAATTGTAAATTTCAGGACTCCAGTACCCCTGGGGCTTTAGGGGCAGGCCAAAGACTGCACAGAATTGACCAATTTTCGAAAATCTTCTCAAGAACCGCACATGTGTAAGAAAAACTAAATGTGTAAAACACTTAAATAACATCTTCTTTAGTGCTATTGATACTAAATTGAAAGTATAAATAGAAATTTAGAAAGAACAGGCAGTCCTTTACCCAAATTGTAAATTCGATGATCCCAGGGGTAGGGGTTTTTGGTATGAGGGTGGGGCCAAAATGGTCAGGTATTAAATGGTGAACAATAGACATTATTAACTTCTTCTTGATAACTATCATTCCAATTCTTTTCAAATTTGGTATCAAACATACTTGGAACAAGGGGACCATAAATTATAAATTTCAGAATTCCTGCACCCCTGGGGCCTTAGGGGCGGGACATAAACTGCTCAAAATTGACCAATTTTAAAAAATCTTCTTTTCAAGAACTGCACACATGTAAGAAAAACTAAATGCATAGTGATGTAGAGCAGGAAAGTTTCTACCAAAATTGTACATTTCATGATCCATGGGGTAGGGGTTCTGACCCCAGAGCTGGGCTGAACTTGGTATATAGTGTTTATGTGTAAAACACTTAAATAACATCTTCTTTAATGCTATTGATACTAAATTGAAATTAAATGGATAGAGCAGGCAGTCCTTTACCAAAATTGTAAATTTGATGATCCCCAGAGTAGGGGTTCTGATCCCAAGGTGGGCCAAACTTAGTATATACTATTTATGTGTAAGTTGGCTGTTACTGTATAAAATCTAAATGCCTACTTAGGAATAGCAGAAAAGGATGTACAAAAAATTGTGAATTTTACAAACCAGGGTTATGACTGTAGGATGGGTCCAAATTAGTCATATCTTTTGATGTTTTGATGTTAATACACCTATTATTTAAAGCCTTACATCAGTGTATGCACCTTTGAGGGCAGTGAAGTTTTAAGAAATTATCTTTTTTATACTGTTGCTAAGCATTAGAATTTAGCTTAGATGTTCAGAACAGGAATTTTTTTCTAGATTTCATAGCCTGTGGGAGAAGTGTCAATACTTTTTCACTAGTATTCAGGTGACCAAAAAGACCTGTGGGCCTTTTGTTTTCAAACGCAGTATATTTGGGCCTCTTGTTTTCAAAAGCAGTATATTATCAGAGATAAAAGTCAAAAGGGTCCACACTACAGCTCATTTTCATATTCTAATCGAGTATTTTTTAAATCGTGTCTCAATAAAATGATAAAATCATATTGATACTGTCAATTTATAGCATTGAATGCATCAGAGTGCTCTCAGCTATGCTTTGAAGATCATCCGGAATTCAAAGGTTTCTTCATGCTTATTTGGACATTTTATCTCGTGTGATTTAGAATGACAGCTAATTTGTCATGTAGAAACTTATTTGAATACCCCTTAAGGGATCCACACTTACTTTTCATATAATTAAGAAATTATAAATCATCCCCCTAACGGAAACCATTCCATATCCCTATTGACCAAACGATGTTTGTTAAACAAATGCGTGACGTGTTCAGATAAAAATAGCACTTACTTTTAAAGACCTGCATGTGCTTCTCATAGCTCTTGGTTACGGTCATACTGATCCACACGTAAATTTTAGATCGCGTGTGAGTGGTATCTCATTATTCTCGCATGGTATGTCAAAATACTGGATCTACCTATTTTCGCTTTCTCTCACTGGAGGGCAGCACTATTCCTGGTCAGTGGTCATGCATCTGAACATTATTGTTGGAGGATCAATATTTTTGCAAGAGCCGTCAGAAAGTATTAATTTTAACGTTTAAACGAGAATTTTGAAGTTTAGAAATGTATCAAAATTGCAAAGTTCATACCTTCAATAATGCAACAAAATTTCAGAAAGCTCTAGAAAAGTTGTCATTTTTGTGATTTTTGAGCAAAATGAGCTGTATTATCTCAGAAGAACTGTGAGCAGTAAAATCTCAAGAAGTTAAAAAAATCTTGAATAACAAAGAAAAGAGTGTATTCAACAACCATGTGTAATTAACTCTCTGCATTAAGTGTGGACATTTTATTAACACTGGGTACTCTTCTACTAATCAACTAAATTTGATTTTAACACATTATTTTCCAAAGGTTTTAACAAAAGAATTTGGCACAAGTTCCTAAATCTTAGAATATCCTCTCCGACTCAAGAATTCAACATGAAGTGATTGGTCATATAGAACTGTTCAAGGTCTCTAGGATTTATTAAAATGAAAGATCTCTTATTCACCATTCAAAGGTTATCAGCAAGTTGAAGTTCCAATAAAGGTTTTGCAGCTGGAGTGAATCTTCAAGGTCAAGGTCATAGTATCAAATATCATTTTATCAAAGGGTCTTGTGATAAAGAATCTGATAAACAAAATATGAAAGCCCCAGCTTAAATAGTTCCGGAGATATGACCTTGATGAGGTTTTCTTAAAAGTTGGTCAAACTCCAAAGCCAATGTCACAAGTAAAAACTTTGATAGCTAAAAAGATTTTGTCACAAGAAATGCACACATGAAAAATGAATGACCCATCACTTACAATTCAAAAGTGATGAGTAGCAAGGTTTAAGTTTCACCTGAGGTTTTGAAATATAATATAAGTCAAACTTCAAGGTCAAGATTGCAAAGACAATGGTGTAAAATGAAAGGTTCTGTCAGAATGAATCTACATGCAAAATCTAAAGGCCGTACTTTAAATAGTTTAGGAGATACTGTCTAAATTCGGGTTTCTTTTAAAAAAATCAAACGCTAAAATTTAGGTCAAAAGGTTGAAATCTCTGGTAATGTCAGGAATAAATAGTTTAGGAGATACTGTCTAAGTTTAGGTTTCTTTTAAAAAAAATCAAACGCTAAAATTTAGGTCAAAAGGTTGAAATCTCTGGTAATGTCAGGAAGGTCTTTTTACATAGAATGCCAATTTATGAAATATGAGAGCCATATGACTCACAAATCAAAAGTTAGTAGCAATGTTAAAGTAGGGGGCAGATATACAGGACAGGACAATATGCCTCCCCCTCCCCAGCTATAGCCGCAGGGGTATAAAACACTTGAATCCGCACACCTGCTACACTTCAAAATGAATTGTTTAAGTGAATTGCCTGCACTATCTGAACATGTTTGCATATTAACATGACTAATCATGACCCTGCTGTTTTTAAGATGAAGAATTTCTAAAACATTTCCCTATACATCCCCGTAAAAATTGTGTCCATTATTGTGGTTCACCCCCCATCCTTCCCCAAGGACCACATTGTGAACAAACTTGAATCTTCACTACTTGGGGATGCTTGCATATTGATATGATTAATTATGACCTTCTCATTCTAGTGAAGAAGATTTTTTTCTTTTATATCTCCATGTAAAACTTTGACCCCCTGATGAGGTCCTACCCAAACCCAGGGAGGCCATGGTTTTAACAAACTTATCTATACTATATCAGGAAACTTTTACATCAATCTCATTTTTTCTGGCCCAGTGGTTCTTCAGAAGATTTTTTAATCGACCACCCTATTTTTGCCTTTTCTTGATTATTTTCCCTTTGACCCTTCATTTGAACAAACAGTACCGCTATGGTGGTCTAGAGTTTAGTAGGTGTGACACGCTAAAGATCCCTCACTGCTCAATGGCCGTAAGTGCCGAGTATAGGTCTAAATTTAAATGTTAAACAAGATACAATCAATCATGTGAATTAACAAACATGAATTCCTTTTACCTAAGGATGAATGGTACCAGTTTTGATTGGATTTGGCCAAGTGGTTGTGGAGAAAATTAATGTAAAAAGTCAATAACAACAGATAAATTTCAATTGGAAAAGCTCACTTTGTATTGTGGATATTGGCCTGGATAGTTTTGTGTGTTTAGAGCACCTGACTATTACATATGTAATACAGGGGTGTCGGGTTTGATTCCCGGTCCAGTTAAACCATGGATATTGGTTTGGATAGCTCAGTGGTTAGATCACCTGACTAGTAATACAGGGGTCTCGGGTCCAATTCCTGGTCCAGTCATATCATGGGAACGAAGGGCCTTGGATTCGATTCCCGGTTCAGTCAAATCTTCTTTTCCTTCCCATTACATTGACATATCACAGACTATCCTTGACAATTCAGTTTGATATGATTACACTTTGTTTATTTTGTAGGAGGGTGGAGATTTAGATAAGTGGTGTGATGTTATTGATGGTCAACAGAAGACTGTGACCTTGAATCTGAAGATCTGTGATGAAGACTGGACGTTTGGGGTCACTCTCTGTTACAGTACTACAAATCTAAGTAAGTACTCAGTAATAATATAAGACTGAACTCTGTATCATGTTTATCTAATATATACATTGTAAAATCAAACACATATTGAATGAATTCACAAACAAAATAATGTTCTGTTAAACTCACAAACACAAGTACATGTTACACATCACAAACAGAGGACTGTAATGTACACAGGACTGTAATGTACATTGGGCTGTAATTAACACAGAACTGTAATTAACACAGGGCTGTAATTAACACGGGGATGTAATTAACAACACTGTAGAGCTGTGTAATTAACACTGTGTTGGTAGGTGTAATTAACACTGTATTGGTAGATGTAATTAACACTGTGTTGGTAGATGTAATTAACACTGTATTGGTAGATGTAATTAACACTGTGTTGGTAGATGTAATTAACACTGTGTTGGTAGATGTAATTAACACTGTGTTGGTAGATGTAATTAACACTGTGTTGGTAGATGTAATTAACACTGTGTTGGTAGGTGTAATTAACACTGTGTTGGTAGATGTAATTAACACTGTGTTGGTAGGTGTAATTAACACTGTGTTGGTAGATGTAATTAACACTGTAGAGATGTGTAATTAACACTGTGTTTATAGATATTGGATTTTCTTCACTTTAGCAGTGAAACACTCAGCCACAAAGAGGTTGTCTCTGATGTCCACACATAAACCGTATGGAGACTTTAAATGACAGTGAATGTAACGGAGGAACTGTCCGTCCTGATCTAGGATGTGGATACGGTGATTGCCACAGTCTGCTGTCAGGATGTGACTCTGGCTGTCTGTAGTGATGCCGAGTGGCATAAATGATTGCTTGGTATTAGAGGGATGACCAGTGTATCTAAATCGGAGTTTTCCTGACTGATTGACCACCACTACTGCATTAACTTTCCAGTCAGCCACACAGATATCCAGGTTCTTGTTCTCACTGAGGTATTTATTATAACCACCAGATGAGTAGAGAGGACGACCCTGATCATCAAACTGAATGCTTTGTTTCTCTGTGGAGCCGGAGTAACGCACGACTTTGGATTGTTTTCTATCATCACTGTTCATGGTAACCAGGAGATCGTTAGCCGCGGTACAGCAGACATTGTGAGGTACCCACCCCTGTAGTGTGATCACGGTCTGTATCTTTTTATTCTTAATTAGGTTTATATTGTTACTATCAGTATAAACAAGATCTCCGTCCCGTGTCACTGCTATGTCGTGTGGTTCGTTCCTTGACTTGGTTTGTATTGATGTCAGTAGTTTACTCTGGAGGTTGAGCAGCTTCATGGTTTCGTTCTGCCCGCCTGTCCAGACTTGATCTTCACTCAGACAGCTAACACTGTATAGTCCTCTATACTCAGTGTTATACCCAGTGTCTATGGTGGCGGTGACGCGCGGCTCATCAAGCAGTGGTTTGACTGGAGGAGACGATACAGCTTCTGCTGACTTCATTGTGTAGCCTTGTTCTATGTTAATGGATAATGGCGACAGAGAACCAACCATTTTATTGAGCTGATCTTTGTGTATTTTCTGAGCAGAAAAACTGGGTACTGTAACTCGGACTTTAGGAGGTAATGTTTTAAATTCGGAATTCCTAGATTTGTAAGTAGAGGTTAAGGAGACGTCATTTGATTTTAGGATTGATTTCAAGTCGGACATGATCTGTTTGAGTTCAGTCATTTTCTGTGTGATTTCTTCTGTATTTTTATTTAGCGCGTCCAGATGTTTAGTTTTCATCTCCGAAATAGCGGATTTCCGCTGGTTGACAATGGCGGTGACCTCCCGGTGTAAGGCTTCTCCTTGTTCATCGGCATCTGTCGTGAGTTTCCCGTATTTGGATTCTAATACCGCTTTTTCAGTTTGGACATCGGAGGCCATTTCTTCATATCGAGGATAAATTCTGCTCTCTAGTTCCTCTAAATCTTTTTGTAAACTTTCTGTTTTAGATCCGAGTTTTTCCAGAATATTTGATATATCGTGACCTTTGTGTTTACCTGAAGTGACGCAGGTAATACAGACAGGAATGTCGCATTTTTCACAGTACATTTCACAGTGTTTGTCGGCGTGTTTTGGACATTTTGGGTAGTTAGGAGTAGACTTTCTGTGTAAAAAGGGCACGACATTGTGTCTTTTAGACGAATCTGAGACATGCTTTCCTGCACAGTTAACACATAGATTTATATTACAAAGTTCACAGTGACTCTGTAGGGGGACAGTTTCACAGAGGTCACACAGTAGGACTTCCTGAGCACTGCGCCGGGGATGCATTTCTGACGCCAGGATCACACGAGAAGTTTACTGTTAAATAAATAAAAATGGAATTTCATTTTTAAAAAGATTTTGACAGATTACAACAATTAACGAAATAGAATTATAGTATATGATATAAAACACAGCGGTATTACTATGATGATAATTTAGTCTCACCTTAAAATCCAACAAGGCCTCCCTGTTCTTTCGACCTTCCCTCTAGTCCTGAGCATTAAATACCTGTGCGGCGTATTTCAGCCTGTATACACTATCTAGGTGTTATCACCTGAGTAAATATATGGTTTTAAAGTTTGGTTTGACCTACTTTATGTTGGGTAGGTTTACTAACATTTACGTCAGACGTAAAGATTTCCTTTCATTAAAAAATTGGAATCTGCAAACAATGTATAGATATAACTTATTTGATTATATCCCTTTTTATATTGAATTCGGCCTTTTGTACAAATATAATCATATCATTAGCATTATTCATTGGAGGGAGGGGGGGGTCATGCAGCGGACCTGTTTTGTACCAAATACATATTTGAGTTTTTATATAGTTTTTTCTGTTGTAGAATGAGTTGAGTGGAATAATGAACCTCCAGATGTCTATGTACACGTGTATGAATAAACTCTGTTGTACTTGCGCATGCGAGCTTATCCAATATTATGTGTTCTAGTTTTATTTCCTTAATATTTTAGGATATGTTGAATTAGTGCAGGGGCGGATCCAGGAAGTTTTAAAAGAGGGGAGGGGGAGGGGTCTAGCTACCATTAATTTTGGTTTTCAAAGGAAGGAGGGGTCCACCCGCAAATACGTTATTTAATAAAGTCTTTTGACGAAGGGGGGGGGTCCAACTCTCAGACCTCCCTCTGGATCCGGCACTGTAGTGAATTACAACAGAGATTATAAAAAAGGACTTCCTTCCTGTGATTTATACCATAATTATGTGTTTGATGTTATATGGCGGATCCAGAGGGGGGTCCGGAACCCCTCCCCCTTCTTTTTTTGCGGATCAAAAAATTTAAGTTATTCAATTTTAATGCAACTTTAAGTCTAAGTGATATGAAAGGTGGATACTTGCATGTAATTGCATCGTTCAAATTTATCAACACCAGTATTAAATGTAAGACGAAACACTGATGTATATAAATTACGATATTTTCGTCAGATACAAGTATCAATTAAGGTAGCTCGCTACATAGAAAATTTATTTAATGGCTCGTTAATACACTTCTTGTAAAGTATGGTTTCACCATCGAAAGAGTGATGGAGGCTTTCAGTTATTTTATATGAATTTCTTTGTGATTTTCCCCGGAATGATAAAAAAAAAGGTGTTTTCTTTGCAAATAAGAGATTCTTTAGTCCAAATTTCGCTGTGATTTCGTGCATGATACATTTGTATGAATATCTGATCAAACATGCCTAGAAGATTCAGATATAAATATTTTAATTTTTTAGAAAATTATTTATGAAAATTGAAAACGCTGTTTACTAATATTTTTTAAATCTACGAATAAAATCTTCAAAAAACATGTCATAGAAGATATATATCCAAGAAATATAAAAAAAAAATAATAATAATTGAAACGAAATGACAAAGGTTCAGATATAATCACTATATTCAAACTGGAGAAAAAAAGTGCCGATCCGATCAAAATGGGTAGAAATCGCTAAAATAATTATATTGTTGCTGATTGTATGCACTGTTCATCAAGAAATTAGTTTCCTTATAAAGTGGTTTAATTTCTAAACCATTTTACATCAAGGGAATGTAGTTTTCTGATTACAAAGTTCTCATGACTACTTTTTTTTAAATTCCTTTTTAAATTTGAAATCAGATCTGAGTATAGCGGTAACCATGACTAGAACTGGGTAGACAAGCAAATTAATGACATTTTTATGTATAAAACCGTCTCAAGATCCTCCTAAGATATTATGTACACAAGCAGATGTAAATGGGGGGGGGGGGTGAAGAGTAGCTAAAAGATCATGAACCTCCCTTTCACAATTTCCTGGATCCGTCTATGTGTTTACACAATCCTCTGAAACCAAGCCGCACAAAGATTCTGTTTGATCAAAATATGTACATCATACGAAAGTGTAAAAAAAAAAAAAAAACGCATTCCATTATCTAGTAATTACGAGAAAAGATCTCGTAATTACGAGATAAATCCGAGTTGCACAACTCGTGGATAATTCTGGGAACGCGTTTGATACTATTCCCCTCTTTGTTGATTGGTCAGCAAATCGAAGTGATCTTATTCAAAGTGTGTGTGACGGTACATATTGTCGTCCGGTGTCGCATGATTTAGTTACGGGTAGAGTTTCCACAGAAACGCTGAATACCTGTAATTTTCGTACCGGGTTACAATTTACGTTCCGGTCCGCCAAGGTTTAGTTCCGGTCATAATAACACTTTCAGAAATATAAAATGCAAATGTTTACGCACATTTCTTGTGGGTTTTATTTCTTTCATCGGGTTATACAATAATCAAAGACGAATATCATTAGAGCCGGATCATTTATACGTCTAACTTTGCGTTTTCAAAATTTGTAAGATCATCAGGACCCATTTGCTCGAAGGTTAGTTAACTTGAACTGACTGTTAACTTGTCATTAACTTAAACAATCATATAGTGTTAACTTGAAGTTAACTGTCAGTTAAAGTTAAGTAACCTTCATGCAACAGGTGTTTATTCTTGTTTTATTACGGAGGTTTGATCTCCAATTCAAAGGATCGTGAACTGGAGGTGTGAAACCTGTATATATGTAGAGAGAGTTGTTACATGACTCCTTCCACAACATGTACGGACACAAACCCTCATTATACCCCCCGCAACAAGTTGTGGGGGGGGGTATACTGGAATCGGGTTGTCCGTCTGTCCGTCCGTCCGTCTGTAGACGCAATGGTTTCCGGGCTCTAAAGCATTATCCTTTCCACCTACCGTCACCACATCATATATATGGACCACCCATGGGATGAAGATGTTCCCTATCGATTTTGGGGTCAAAAGGGCAAAGGTCAAGCGCATTGGACATCGAAGTAGCAATATGGTTTCCGGGCTCTAAAGTGTTATCCTTTCCACCTACAGTCACCATATCATACATATGGACTACCCATGGGATGAAGATGTTCCCTATCGATTTTGGGGTCAAAGGTCAAGCGCACTGGACATCGAAGTAGCAATATGGTTTCCGGGCTCTAAAGCATTATCCTTTCCACCTACCGTCACCATATCATACATATGGACTACCCATGGGATGAAGATGTTCCCTATCGATTTTGGGGTCAAAAGGTCAAGCGCACTGGACATCGAAGTAGTAATATGGTTTCCGGGCTCTAAAGCGTTATCCTTTCCACCTACAGTCACCATATCATACATATGGACTACCTATGGGATGAAGATGTTCCCTATCGATTTTGGGGTCAAAAGGTCAAAGGTCAAGCACACTGGACATCGAAGTAGCAATATGGTTTCCGGGCTCTAAAGCGTTATCCTTTCCACCGACAGTCACCATATCATACATATGGACTACCCATGGGATGAAGATGTTCCCTATCGATTTTGGGGTCAAAAGGTCAAAGGTTATGCACACTGGACATCGAAGTAGCAATATGTTTCGGTTTGTCATGCCATTTGTTTTTTACACTCAGAAAAGAGGTAGTTTATACCTATTACCAACACCCTTTGGGAGATTGGGGTAAGCGGGGGGTAATCTTAGTGAGCATTGCTCACAGTACCTTTTGTTATTAGTAGACTTGCTCAAATCTCTATCTTTAATAATCAGTGCTCTCTTTAATACGTTTTGATAATGCCAACTATTTTTCGTCGATTTTTAAAGAAAAAATCATGTTTTAGCCCAAAACCTCGTAAATGCCCTCACATATTTATGTCAAACAACTTTATATATAAACAAAGGGTTACATTTGTTCACAAAATACTTGTTTGCAAATGTCAATGACATCTATTTCGGATTTGAAGAGGGTTTTTTTTTTCCAGTTTTTGGCTATCATTTTTACAAATTTCATGTTTTTTGCCCCAAAACTCGTAAACGCCCCCACGTAGAAATGTCAGACAACCTAATTTATAATCTAGGGACTATGTACTTTTAAAAAATACTTGTTTGCAAAAATCCCTAGGGGTCCCCCCCCATTACCTTTACTAGCCCATGGTCTAATTGTCTCTAACGATAGTATGTTCCGTGATGCTACAAATATGCCTTGTCTCGGCGCATGTTATCGTCGTCGACAATATGTAGTACATGTACCAACGGACTATATATACCGCGAGGGTACGTGCATATCGTCGCCGAGGTAGGTATGTGCCAAACGATAATGTACCATCATAGTGTGCACTTAAGGTGGAATTACAAGAATCTTGAACTTTCATATACAGTTACACTAAGCATTATGATAGTTTAACTTTATCATTAGCTTATGTTATCGTAAAACTTCTAAAAATTTAATTAATTGATAGTGCAGAAACCTACAATAATAAATCGTCGTTTTCTTTCCTTTGTACTTTAATTAAATGCATTATTAAACTTTCGCTCGGTGAGTTAACTTTCTAAAACTTCTAATGGTCTACTTGACATGCTTTAAATGGAAAGTGATTTCTTATATTTAAAACAGCATCGAAAACACACTGACAAAATGAGGAGAGGAGAGATCATATATAAAGAAAGATATGTGACCAATATTTACGTATTTTTCTCGTAATTTCAAGATAATTATCTCGTAATAACGAGATCTTTTCTCGTAATTTCGAGATAATTATCTCGTAATTACGAAATCTTTTCTCGTAATAACAAGATATTTTTTTTCGTAATTTCGAGATAATTATCTCATAATTACGAGAGAGTGAAAGGTGAATTTATATTTTATATGATACTAATAGGCTTTCGTAACATCACGCCATTCCCCCAGAAAGCATGAAACCGGGCAGTGTTTCGTAATTATAAATAACATTTTACAAGCCTGATCCGGATATATTTTATATATCCATTTAATTAAATTAATGCCTGCTGTAAGTAAAAGTATTTTATTACAATTGTCCTGGTTATGGAAAACGAGTGAAACAGGTATACAAACTTTACACGTTGTTTAGTTCTCCGGGACTACAGGGCCACTTTCTACCAAACGTCCTGTAAAGCAGAATGCTATTCAAAATTGTTCAAATGAAGGGTCACACCATTTTCACAGAGGAAATAATTAAAATATAGTGAAAGTATTTTTTAAAATCTTTTGTCACTGGATTTAGAGAGACAAAATTGATACAAAGGCGTCCTTGATGAGTGGGGATTTAAAACTGTTCAAATCAATATGCAAGGATCCCCACGTAGTGTACAGGGGCTTGTGTGGAAACATCAGGACCCCCAAGGAAAATAACTTGGGTTTTCTACACTAGTCCTGTGCGTATTGTAGGTTAAAGTTTCTTCCATCCATGTCTCCAAGGGGTAGCTTAAATCCACAAGAGGACAGCAAAGTATAGGGACATACATTGTAACTCTAAGATAATATCAAAATTGTCATCATTAGTCGTATATTCATATTGCAATCGTCAACATAGGGTGCAGATTCAAGTTTATTCAAATGATGACCCCTAGGGGTAGAGTTCGACCATAATAGTTGATCGAAGTTTTACGTGATGGTATACATTAAAAGGACACCAGGACAGTGGTAAATTATTATTGATGTACAAACATCCTCAGGTAGTATTCAATTCAGTATTAGTTCAAACAATGGTCCGGGGGGGGGGGGGTCTCAACAGAATGCGCTCGTGAAGTATGCTAGCATAAATCGTGGCAGTTCCTGACTTCGTGTACTTTTCGAAATGAAATTTAGATAAAGTGACATCTGCAACAACATCCCAAGAACGTCAATTCAAAGTGAACGTGTCAATTTCAATCATGTCGCGGTTCTACAGGAGACGAAAAACCGGATTGAACGGTTTGTTTATAGAAATGTAACACAGACCGACAGTAATTCACAAACTCGACTCCTGTACAGGTGCAACTGGTGTCGAAGTTGATCGATATCTTAGTAATTGTAATAATATTACCTTAAACAAAATAATAAAATTGATTAAACTTCAGTTTCTAAGACACCTCCGGAGGCTGAAAACTACCACATCGACTAAAATTTGAATATTACCAACAACATTTTTTTTTTCAAATGTAAATTTTGCTATCATCCTTGCCTGTTTATATTATACTGAAGCCTATAGGTACTGGGGCATACGATAGATTAATGCCTCGTTCACACGAATGCGCATTAAATTTTATTTCGCATAAAATTTGATGCGAAGTAAAATAATGCGTATTAGATTGATTCGAATTAAATAACGTTCACACGGCAGTAAAATTTAATACGAAGTAAACTAATGCGTATTTTAAAAATTCTTAATCCCTCACGTAACACGTTTAGTGGATATTTAGTTGACGGCATGTGGCGGAGTGAAACCAGAATTTATCCAAGGGAAGGGCGTAATGAGTGCCTAGGGCACGAAATCTCTAAACAAAAATATCCAAGATGAAGCAAAATCGTGATTTTTGGGGATTCTCTATTTCAATTTTGTCCTCATATTTCAAAGTGAGATGACAGTCAAAATTGACATAATGTGCATGTACATATCATAAACATGTAGATATCTTTGTAACAGCATGTGAAGGAATCGAGAGCAAATCCTGATTCTGAAGTTATATAAACTGGTGTTATAAACCGGATTTTCAAAGAATTTATGGTTTTTGCAACGTTTGATTAAAGTTTTCTGTAAGGCCACATCTATGTAGTTACATATACACAGAATGTTCATGAAAATGTTACCTTTTAGAGTGAAATTAAAATATCGCGTAGGCTAACTTTTCTTGACAAAGATATCTAATTTTTATTTATGTCAAAAGTCAACTAAAAAATCAAAGTAATACAAAAAATGTATATACTTATGAATACATGCATTAGATCTTTTAGGCACTGTATTACAGAATTTTGATTTTATTCATTATACTTTTTGGTCGAATTAACAGTCTGGCCAGTACAGCATGCAATGCATTGGCAAACGAGGGAGTCTATAATCATAAAAGTGTGTGTGTGTGTGTGTGTGTATAATGATAATTATTATAAGTTATTATTACATTTAAAGTTATGATTATGGACACTACTACCCCTAGGCCTCCCCCGACCGGTCTCGGTAGCTCAGTGGTAGAGCGTTCGCTTCGTAACCGGGAGGTCGTGAGTTCAAGCACCGTTCATGCGTCAAACCTAAGACGTTCAAATTGGTAGTGATTGCTCCTTCGCCAAACACTCGACATTTAGTAGTGAGAATCACGGATCTGTTGGATGTGAGATCCCTTGTCGTACATGTAGTAGGTGTTGACACAATAAAGAACCCTCACTGTTACGACCCTGGACCCTAAGGATAGGTCTAAATTCGTGGTGCATCACATAAAGCTGGTTACGTCTCAGTATGAATAAAATATTCTCGACGAGACGTAAAATATATCATCAATCAATCATCCAATCAATACTAACCCCCACCCCCCACCCCTGATTTTCTTGCGGCGATAATTTCCATGAAATGTGTGGATTCCCTGTCTATCCCATCCCAATTTCGATTGATATAATCGTTTCACGCTTTTTTGTAAGCTTTAGAGATTGGCCTTATTATACCGAAAGAAAGCCAACCTATTTAGGGTGGTGAGAATGATTGTTTGGATGCTTGGGAGTGTTTAATGGATTGTGCATGTCAGAGTATTTAACTGGCCGTGTGTGTCAGAGTGTTCAATTGCCTGTGTGTGTCAGAGTGTTCAATTGCCTGTGTGTGTCAGAGTATTCAATCACCCGTGAGTGTCAGAGTGTTCAATTACACGTGTGTGTCAGAGTGTTCAATTACCTGTGTGTGTCAGAGTGTTCAATTGCCTGTGTGTAAAGGAAAGTGTTCAATTGCCTGTATCTAAAGGAAAATGTTCAATTGACCGTGTGTAAAGGAAAGTGTTCACTTGATAAGCAAAAATCCAAGGAGTGAATAAAATTATATTTCGCAAATTTCAACCGCAGCAATGTCTTCTATGTTGTTTTTAGTACCAAATAGTAAATTTTCGTACTAAAATACCAATAACTGTAGAAGTGTGCAGTTGCAGGTGGGAAGTTAACGCGTTCATTTGACACGCGTTACACGTATGTGCGTGCGTGCGTGCGTGTGTTACATGCACATTCAATCTTCTCGAAGTGTTCTTGTAATTTCAGCTCTTATAAAATGTTCCGTGTTTGTCAGTCGAGGAGGTTTGACAGCCATGAAATACCCACAGTTGCTTTCAGTGATTGGCAAATGACGTCAGTGGTGTTATCTTTTGTGTTGTTATTGAGCCGGTGTAATTGTGAAAGTGATTGTCATCTCTGTGCTCTAATGTCAAATTATCAACCGAGAAATAACTCAGGCAAAACATCAGTGGAATCTAAAGTATTGACACTAGTCATGTGAAAAAATGTATTCAAAAACTTATATAGCATGTAGTATATTTATAAACGAAAATCCTGAGCGGAGGTGAAGAATAAGAGACCCAAAAACAAATGCTACAGAATTTTTAAAAAGTATTTGTATGTTTTAATATTACTAAAACCTAATATTTACTACAGAATTTCCCCATGAAACCACCTTTATTTGTGCATATTTACAAATCTTTACTTGAAAATGCAATGGATAAACATGATCAAGAAATAGGAAATCTTCAAAAATATCACGTTACTGGTGCATTGCATGTATTTTAGAAACCCCCATGTAACACAGCAAAATTTTGAGTATCTTATGACCTTTAATTACGATCTCGCATCATCTCGCGTCCTTAACAGGTGATTCCTCAGATACCGGTGGTGACAAGGTCACGACAATGTCACGTGTGTAGCAGACACACTGCCAGTTTTCATTAACCTTCAGCGGGACGCTACCAAATGACTCCGCCATCATGCAAATGAGATAAATCTCTGAAATAGCGTGTCATACTCAGCAGCCAGAAGACAATGATCCTAAAGTCCGAATTTCCTCGTGATTTCCGGGGATTTCACGAGTCATTAACAGCGGGCCTTTTAATGATATGTTTGCGTGAAATGTAAGATATTTGTTGATTACTTCTCATTCTTTATCAACGCATGAAATCTCAAAAAGGAAAACAAATAACAATGGAAGCAACTACGTATTTCTGATTGAAGAGGAGACAGTTTATAGCAGATCAATGGATTCTTATTGAATACATGATAAATATCACGACTCGAGCGGGGATTCTTCTGAAGCTGTATCAGTAAGATTAGTAAGATAAAAAGCTGTATCAGTAAGATTAGTAAGATAAAAAGCTGTATCAGTAAGATTAGTAAGATAAAAAGCTGTATCAGTAAGATTAGTAAGATAAAAAGCTGTATCAGTAAGATTAGTAAGATAAAAAGCTGTATCAGTAAGATAAAAAGCTGTATCAGTAAGATTAAAAGAATCATTTCAATTGGTGACTTTATACGTCTCCAGGAATCCGGTTTTTATTTTTACAAAAACAAAACAAACAACCAACAAACACAAAAACCCATTAAATCGTGGAAGACTTAAATCTAGCAGAATTCTAGCGATATAGTCAATTCTAATTCCTATTGACCAGCTCGTCTTTGTTCAAAAGTGTCGATTATAAGTTTTGTTTGCTTGATTGTTTTATTTTGTTTGTTGGGTTTTTTTTTAATGGGGATGCGAATATAATAGTATGATAATCTAAAATATCAGCATAATCGACATCATTGAACATTGAGGGATCACAAATCCACATGCAAACTTACAAACAGCCACACGATAAAATCTCCCTCGGGTAATAATCGCTGGAATATCAAATCGGCATAAAACAAAAATCATATTGACCTAAGCCATCTGTTTATTGACTAGCTCTCTCCTACAAAGTATTGACAACATACGCGCTTTGACACTGGGTAAATATTTTTCAATTCGAAAATTATTTCACAAATCCTTATTTAAATCTCGGCTTAGTCGAGGCAAACTGATTAGCTTCCGGGTTTTTGACAACATGAATAAAATCGACAGTAGCCAGACACAGTACGGAATATCTGCTCGTTATCTTCACGTTTTCATTGTCTGATAACATTCCGCTCTTGTAAAAGAGAAAAAGTGGAATTCAGGATGAACTGTGTAATTTGATTGAATCTAATATATGAGGACTAAATGTTTGGTTTATATTAAGGGATCAATCCCGCTATAAAAACGCTCATTCCATGCACTGTCTACTCCGGATATGCAGAAATTCTGGGACCGACCTGAATTGTTCATTATATCCAAATTTCAATATAACGAGTGTTAAACTTATAAATAACGTTACTGAGGATTTATTTTTTACTTCAATATAAGCGACTTCAATATAACAGATAGTTCAATATAAGCGACTTCAATATAACAGATAGTTCAATATAAGCGACTTCAATATAACAGATAGTTCAATATAAGCGACTTCAATATAACAGATAATTCAATATAAGTGACTTCAATATAACAGATAGTTCAATATAAGCGACTTCAATATAACAGATAATTCAATATAAGTGACTTCAATATAACAGACAGTATAATATAAGTGACTTCAACATAACATATACTTTTAATATAATCTACTTCAATATAACAGATAGTTTAATATTAGTGACTTCAATATAACAGATAGTTCAATATAAGCGACTTCAATATAACAGATAGTTCATGATAAGTGATTTCAACATAACAGATAGTTTAATATAAGTGATTTCAATATAACAGATAGTTTAATATAAGTGACTTCAATATCAGATAGTTCAATATAAGTGACTTCAATATAACAGATAGTTCAATGTAAGTGACTTCAGTATTACAATTAGTTCAATATAAGCGACTTCAATATAACAGATAGTTCATGATAAATGATTTCAATATAACAGATAGTTCAATATAAGTGACTTCAGTATTACAATTAGTTCAATATAAGCGACTTCAATATAACAGATAGTTCATGATAAATGATTTCAATATAACAGATAGTTTAATATAAGTGACTTCAATATAACAGATAGTTCAATATAAGTGACTTCAATAACAGATAGTTCAATATAAGTGACTTCAATATAACAGATAGTTCAATATAAGCGACTTCAATATAACAGATAGTTCATGATAAGTGATTTCAACATAACAGATAGTTTAATATAAGTGATTTCATTATAACAGATAGTTCAATATAAGCCACTTCAGTATAAATGGAGTAGACTGTATTTGATTTCGTAACTTATTTCTTTAATACGTGTAAGTTAGTTGAAAGGTTAGCGTAGAGTTAAAAGTTAAATACAAGGGTTGTTGTTTTGTTGTTTTTTTTAATTTGTTTTTTATTTTCCCTGGGTTTTTTTTTTTTTTTTTTTTTTTTTTGGTTTGCTTTTTTGCTTGTTTGTTTTTGTTTTTATTTTTGTTTTTTTTTTGTTTTTTTTTGTTTTTTTTTTTGGTTGTTTTTTTTTTTTGGTTTGCTTTTTTTTTTTTTTTTTTTTTTTGTTTGTTTTGGGGGGGGTGCTTTATAACATGAACATAAATTACAATGAAATGCAAATATTTATTTCTATCAATAAATCCAACGGTAAGCGTAGACTGATGGGGGAAAAGAACCTGGAATTGAATAATGCATATTGCATGGAACTACTGTACGTAGAATCCCTCCATAAGAATGAGTAGCTTTCAATAGGTATTTTATACACAGGTGTGTCAATCCTTTTGGGAACTGTAGAATGTTCCCTTCGCGGTGCAGTGTACCCTACGTTAAATTCAATTTAGCTGTCAATGGTGTTTTGTCTTTCGTTCCATTCAATATACGTGCATCTAGGAATGTTTTCCATTCTTTTTAACTTTAATGGGAGTTCATGTTTGTAATTGTAATTTTGCGATCAATAGAGAGGATATTTCCGTAGACATTATGTCCAAGTTCTACCAGAGACAAAACGGGAAAAATCTTCCAATTTACGAAACAATTTATTACTTATTCTTATGAGAAAAGATCTCGAAACTGCGAAAAAAAAAGATCTCATAATGTTGGGATACATGTAATCACCTTCAAAATTACGAGAGAAGACCTAGAAAAAAAGTTTTCTTGCTATCATTTTAAAAGACTTTGTTCAGATATCAAATTATCACCTAAGTATGTAGCTATATCAGGCGCGTAAAATCTCAAGAATACATATTTGAATTTCGTCGCTTTCAAACTTGAAAATTCCACAAAACATTTCCATTAAAACACTTTAAATTTCTACTGAAATGAAAAGAATTAAATTGGAATATTCAGTGACGTGTAATGACAAACTGATGTGTATTCTTATCAGCTCATAATTATGTCACCGTTTCAATTTATCGACGGATAAGCCACAGTGTCAGTTCTTATTCAAACGTTATCAAATCTAAAATCATCGATGATGACGTCTTGGTCAGCTAAGCACTCGATTACAAGCCATTTTGGTTTTACCCTTTCAACAACGCCCTTCTCTACTACGGATTTCACTTCGTTAGCATAGAAACATTGAAGTTGTTAGCTTAGTAGAGATTTGAACTTCTAGAGACTGACATATGAATTTACTGTCGAAAGAGTGATACCAAACTGAATCATATGATTTTTTTCTTCTGAATAATAAACAGGTATATATTTTGCTGCAAACAAGAGACTTTAGAATCCAATTTTCGCCTTGATTGCCAATAAGACTAATTTTTATTCCCCCCTTTGAAAAAGAGGGGGCATATTGTTTTGCACCTATCGGTCGGTCAACCAAGTCTTGTCCGTTCAATATCTATAGAATCCTTTGCTTAACAGTTACACGTACCAAACTTTTTACAGTGGTTGCCCTTGGAAGTAGATTACCACTGTGATTGATTTTCCAACCAGAAGGTCAAGGGTCAACCTGGACATAGTAAGATATTGCCCGGTATAATATCTTGAGAACCATTTGCTCGACAGACATAAAACATGGTACATTGACTTCTCCTAAGTAGTAGATGGTCCCTATTGATTTGAGTCACAAAGTCAAGCGTCAAACTGAATACAGCAAGATACTGTCTGCTCAATATCGTGAGAAATCTTTGTTTAACAAACATCAAACATCACGGGCTCTGCATAAGGAGTGGATTACTCCTACTGATTTGGGGGTCACAAGGTCAATGGTCCAATTTCTCTGGACATACATGTAAGATACTGTCCGCTCAAAATCTTAAGAACCCTTAGCTTTGCTTGACACTTCCCAACCTTGGCACAGTGGTTGCCCCTTGATAGTAGATTAGCCTTTTTGTTTTTAGGTCACAAACAGTAAAATCTGTTCTGCTCAATATTTTGCGAACGCTTTGCTTGACAGATATCAAATTTAGTACTCTGGTTCTACCTTAGGAGCAGGTGACCTGTGTCGATTTTGAGATCACAAGGTCAGACTGGATCACAAGGTCAAACTGGAACCTTATAATGGTTGCTCCTGACCAGTATATAACTCATACTCTTCACTATCACTACAGACATTCTAAAGGAAAAGTTGACCCTTTTCAATATTGTCACACGGGAGGCATATATGTTTCTAAATCATTTCTAATGAAAATTACAATCATTATTTTTTAATATATTATCCCGTGGGGATCCGGGTTAGAATAGGCCCTTAGTACCCTTGCTTGTCGTAGAAGGCGACTATATGGGGCGGTCCTTCGGATAAGACCGCAAAAACCGAGGCCCCGTGTCACAGCAGGTGTGGCACGATAAAGATTCCTGCCTGCTCAAAGGCCATAAGCGCCGATCATTGGCCTAAATTTTGTAGCCCTTCACTGACAGTGGTGACGTCTCCATATGAGTGCAATATTCTCGAGAGGGAAGTTAAACAACAATCAATCAATCAATAAGCAAGAAACATGTAATTTTGAAGAAAAAAATACATTGAATATTTATTTATTTTAAAATGAAATGACCGAATTTGCTAAATATTGCTATCTTTTTTAGATTTGAGACAAAGCACACAAAAGAGTACTTTGTCCGATCAAAATTAATAGAGATTACTGACTTCATCAAATTGCTGCTAATTCTATACACTGTTCATCAAGAAATTATCTTGCTTTATCAATTCTTTTAATTTGAAAACAATTTTACAACAAAAGAATTAGCTTTTTGATTAACATGTTCTCAGTGACCACTTTTTTCATAATTCTGATCGGGCTTGGATCAAACTTGAAAATTGCAATATTTCTTACTTTTGACCATTTTATTTCAATATCTTTTTAAGATATATCTGTCTGGTATATATTATATTTTTTAATTGACGTGTATTTTTAACCGTAGGTTTTAAAAAATATATTAAATCATTTATATTATTTTTTATTTCCATCAGTATTTTTGCTTAAAAGATTGGAATGTCTATCTGAGTCTAGATGCGTGTTATGTTAAATATTCAGGGAATTTAGACTCTAAAATCTGTTCTTTGCAAACAAAAAATCTTTTTCATCATTACGGAAAAGAACACAAATACATCATTTAAGATAATTGAGAGCTTGTACCGATGGTGAAATCATACTTCGAGCTAATAGATACAAGTTTGGTGTGATGAGTTGCCTTAAGCTCAAAACACGAATCATTTGATTTGAATTTGCTCGAGTAGCGACGGGCTATCCTTTATCAGTTGTTGATATTTTCCAGTAACATACAATCGATTTTTATCAATACCACAAAAAATCCAGGACAACGTAATTATGCATTAGGATAATTAACACGGAATAATGAAACGTCATTTGCAAACCATTATATGATTTACTATATAGAACTGTCCTGTTTTTTTACGTGATACAATCCATAAAAAGGTGACGATGTACTTTATAGTAATTGAGGACCTAAAAACGTTTTTGTTTAATCAAGCGCTAGTTGTACTAGTATTGCTTTCACGATCGCGGTCGATGTTTCTAAGAATGATGTCGCTTTATAACGAGATCCTCACGTCATCAAAATTCCTGCGTATAACAGAATTCAACAGTTCTTACGCTTGAGAGACCGTGTACATGGAAGACATTGCTATGAACGGGAGTAATTTCTCTAATTCCGTTTGGGAATCGGCGGTTCCACCATCTCTGCAATTTGCTTTTGGAGTAATTGGAAACACAATCGCTTTAATTGTTTTAGTATGCACTTCAACTTCTCATAAATGGCAGACATTTTACAAACTGGTTGGAGGGTTAGCAATAACAGACGGTGGCGGTATTCTGCTCATGTATCCGCCTATCTTAGCCAGATACGCCACGGACTTCACTTTTGACTTTCCAAACACGCTTTGTGCGTACAATTCCTTTCTGTCCTCATTCACAATTCTGTCGTCTGCGATGATCGTCTGCGCCATGTCCATAGATCGCTGTATGGCCGTGTACTTTCCTTTTCATTACAATTCAGAGAGAGGAGATAGGAAGCGGGCCGTCGTGATGCTGATAGCCATTTGGACCGTGGGAGGTTTGATTTCAAGTTTACATTTGATGGGTTTAGGATCCGTATACTACTTTTACCCAGGTTCTTGGTGTTTTCTGAATTTCATCAGTGACAATACTCTGGAATTAGTAGATTCCTTTATATACTCAGGAGTAGGCTTTACCGTCCTCCTTGTTACTGTGTTTCTTAACGTGTCAGTGATAGCGGCGTTTGTCAGGGATATTAACCACACTGACGGTCACCTCCAACGTGTCAAAAAAGATGTGTACAACGTCATATTCCTGTCTGTCATTGTTGTCGTCTCCAGCCTGTGCTGGACGCCATTAATGGTAAGTGCGATGTCAAGTTTGATGGCGTCATTGATGCGAGGGGTAAAATCAGATCAGGTTTTAATGACGCCATAAATATTGTCGTCTTTACTAAGAAGATGTGAACAATCACTAATAGAACTAAATAAGCAGTCACGGTGGCTCACGGTGGCTCGTGGTGGCTCTGTGGTTAAGATATCTTCGTGATCCGGAGGTTATGGGTCCAAGTCCCGTTCGTGCCTTAAAAGGACTGGTTCACCTTTCCTTTTTTTCTGAGAAAACTATTTTTGTTTCTGATGTAAAAGAATAAAAATACAACTCATTTAAAGTTGACAACCAAATTTTGTACTTTTTTAACGCAAGGATAAGAACAATATTATAGTCTAATAGTGTAAACAAAACTCGAGTCTTGTTAATGTTTACAAACACAATATTGAGCATTCTAATTTTGCACGCATAAATTCAACATCTAAACGGCATATTTCACCCCAAAAATACTTGAATTGAGATATATATCATAAACTTAGATCGATAACCATGCATTTCAAAACTTTGTGAACAATACCATACCTCAGCATTTGTTTACACAAAGAATAATAAACTCTCTATAATGAGCTTCTGTCATGATGTATAGCCTTATTTTTGTGCACGATTGTAACCTTTTAAACACATTAGATGGTAGATTTTGATCATTAAATGTGAAAAACAAACTTCGGGGGAAATCGTGAATCAGTCCCTTTATTAAGACATAAATATAGGTGGTGACTGCTCCTTCGCCAAACGCTAGCTATAGGTATTTAAGGGTGTAGAGTTTCGTGTTTTTCAGTCAAGGAAAACAACTCTATTTCTTGTATCACGTTTCACAATTTCACAATTATAGACATGAGGTAAAGTTTTATTCTATGCATAGCGCTTCAGGCTGTAGAATAGATGTTTCTCTATCGTGCTAACCTCTGCTATGACAAGTGATCCCTTTTTTTTAAGGTATCCGAAACACCGTAATTTTCCATCCTAATATCGGACGCTTGACAGTTTCTACTTAAAAGTTAAAGGTTTCCGGTTTGACGCAAAACCGGGATCAGGTATCAAATCCGAAATCACACCGCCACTGGTCTGCAAAAATGTAGTTCCATCAAACCCGAGATCACACCGCCATTGGTCTGCAAAAACGTAGTTCCCTCATTAAAAAGATATTGAAAATGTTCCTTTGCTGGAATAGTTAAGGTAGGGGGTTTCACTGCTGAAATTGCCATAATGGTACATTAATTAGATACATAATGGTATATTAATCAGATACATAATGGTACATTAATTAGAGGCCCATCCCTCACCAGAGTCACCTTGGCCATGTTGTGATTTTTAAAAGATTTATTTTTTCAATCTTCATTCTCATGGAAAAAACATTAACACCATATTGTGTCCCCAACCTAGTTTCTTAGTGTAACGAGGTAATTGTTCTTGAATTCACGAACATGGGAATACTTCAATACCGATATGACCAATATGTCTTTATTGTTCTGAAGAAGTTCAAGGTCATGCTATAAGAAACCTATATACAAAATATGAAAGTTATACTTTGTATAGTATAGGAGATAATGAATAGGGTAGATTTCCTTAAAAGTCAAGGTCACAAGATTAAAAACTGCGGTGCCGTAAAAAATGTCTTGCACAATGAATGCACATATGGAATACAAGATCAATATCACTCAGCATTCAAAAGTTATGAACAAAGTTCCGAACATAGAGACAGGACAAAAAACAGGATCCCCCCCCCCCTTGACTATATCATAGTCGCGGAGGCATAAAAACAAACCTTGAATCCGCACAATTTGGGAAGTGTAATGGTTCTATCGTGTCAACGCCTTTCGTAAAACTATACGAAAAACCGGATCAAATAATTCACGTAATACCAATTAGGTACCATATATCTAATGTGTAAGTCTCCACTTGTAATGCAATAGTCTATTTATTGTCGCATGCATGAATATTAAAGCACTAACGTTCTAAAGATAATGCGGTGGGTTTTTTTTTTCTATTTCAGTGGAGAATATTTTCAATAGCCTGTAAACTAAGTCATGAAAATCAGGACCTGGAACTTCTAGTTCTGAGATTAGCTGTGACGAACTCTATAATAGACCCCTGGATCTATATACTCCTGCGGAAGGAGACAGTGCAGTATCTTCATAGAAAAGTAGTGCGGTGTAAAGGTGCTGGTGATCACAATCAACAACGTAATAAGTGCACACCACCGAACTCCGAATTGTCAAAAACCAGCTCTCACCCTGTGAGATACAGTACATCGCATAATAGATAGATGTCATACCGAGTGTTTATAAATAAACTTAGCTCTCACCCTGTGAGATACAGTACATCGCCTAATAGATAGATGTCATACCGAGTGTTTATAAATAAACTTAGCTCTCACCCTGTGAGATACAGTACATCGCCTAATAGATAGATGTCATACCGAGTGTTTATAAATAAACTTAGCTCTCACCCTGTGAGATACAGTACATCGCCTAATAGATAGATGTCATACCGAGTGTTTATAAATAAACTTAGCTCTCACCCTGTGAGATACAGTACATCGCCTAATAGATAGATGTCATACCGAGTGTTTATAAATAAACTTAGCTCTCACCCTGTGAGATACAGTACATCGCATAATAGATAGATGTCATACCGAGTGTTTATAAATAAACTTTGATGTATTAGAATGCTTCACTTCCACAATGCCCTCATGGGTATTATTTTTATGTTGGGTTTCACATCTATACCATGTTGTTCATACGCATGTTCTGCATACATACTAATGTTGAAATTTAGTGTTCTTCATTTATGCCATATTGCTATTTCACTGTGAATTTGGAATTACGGTATTCAAAAGCGACGGCTTAAAATAACATATTTTAGCACTTGAAACATTACTGTTAGTCGGAATAGACCTCTGAGACGTTTGTACAAAGTACTCTACAAAATTAAACAGAAACCACATAGAAACTGCAGATGTAGCATTTTGAAAGAGAAGATCAATAACAACCCCTGCCACATAGACACAGGAAAGGGATTGTGTATTGTTTATCATCCCTCCCGAGAATTTTTCACTCATATGGAGACATCACCATTGCCGGTGAAGGATTGCAAAATTTAGGCCTATGCTCGGCGCTTACGGCCTTAGATCAGGGAGGGATCTTTATCGTGCCACACCTGCTGTGACACGGGGTCACAGTTTTTGCGGTCTCATCCGAAGGACCGCCCTATTTAGTCCCTCTTATGATAAGTAACGGCTACTGAGGACCTATTCTGATCCCCACGGGGCCAGAGACAACGAATATGAGCGACAGCGGATAACTTACAATTTCACTCAACAGCGTACAAGTAAACAAACTCAGCCAAATTCATGTCTGTTTTTTACACTTAGTGGGCTTTGCCTGTTCTCTTACAAATTTCAACGATTGACATTGCAATATTGTTTCTTCTAATTCCAATATAAGTGTATTCCGTTGAGAAATATCTGTCTGTCAACAAGAATCCTTGCATTATATCAGACTCGACAGAATGAGTCGATAGAAAACTGGCTGACATGACCTTTGTAGTGTTCCTGTTATCACGTTGAGATTTTTGTAATTTACTTGGTGGGTGTAAATACGATGTAATGTTTTTGCACATCCACCCACACAGTAAATCCAAACATTACAAAAACGACATTGTCTTGTTCTGTACGTTTATCATTGTCGTGGTAGTGCGGGGTGAGTACTCATTATAGAATACGTCTCTGAGGAGATCAATCCTATTCCTATTTTTTAAAGCCATTGTAGTTTGTTGCTGCTATAATGCTTTCCAATATGTTTTAAAGTTTTAAAATAATCGGTAGTGTCCAAAGACAGCAAGTCAATTGAGCATCGGTAAATCCAGAGAGCTTTCTCTGTGTCAAAAACTTCAACGTGTTGAACGTCACGCATAGTTTTATTTAGAATACTTTAATCAAAGGCAAAAATAACGAACAGTGATTAATCGTATAACTCATATAAGGAATACAAAATAAAGAGTTGGGCAAACACGGACCCGTGGACATATCAGAGGTGGGATCAGGGTCTAGGAGGTGCCGTGAGCCCCATGTCTTGATAAGGTAAACGGAGTAATCCGTAGTCAAAATCAGTTGCCAAGAACAGTCTAATAATCGGTATGAAGCATGTCAGACAGCATTTGTCCCAATGATAGGTTGTATCACCGTCGGAAACCCACGGTCGGCCGCTCTCCGTTTACCTTCCGTGGAACACAATACCGATATTTTCACATAACTCATTAAAATGCATTACCTTACGTGACCTATCTAGGACCAATGGAAATCGACGTAAGTATTCCGGGAACTCAAAGTGTCAGCTGTAATGGCGGCGCCCATGAAAGTGTGTGTGTTTTGTTGTGCCACTATCAAAGATATGTAGATGAAAACTCCAGATTTGGGTCATTATTTTGGCTAATACTTCACTTTCACATGTGCCCCACCCCCTTTGGAAATCCTGGATCCGCCTCAGTAATTATCCTCACTGCTACATGGCACGTGAATAAAATCATTCATGCATGATACAATTTAAAATTAGATGCAAATTTGAATTAAGATATGGTCTTTCAATCCCGCTCACCTGCCATTTTGTAATTAACGTAGGTGAGATATCAATTGTGTTTACACAATGTAAAGAAGGTCATAATTACTGGTTCAAATTGTGCCGACAACACAACTGGAACAAATTACGGCAGTATTTTTAATACTTAAAAGTACTGCCGTAATTTGTTCCAGTTTAGATATTCGAAGCGAAAATTGTGACTACGTTCAAGTTGGACAATTTACAAACTGTCAGCGAGATGTTTTATCTGCATTATTGAAGCGGAGGGTGTATTTGTGTCTATAAAGATGAGGAGGAAAAACCCTGTGTTACCAAGCGTTTACTACTGCGTACGAGTCTATGTACAGGTCTACATGTTCAGCATTCGTAGTCTCTCCACTTTTATCCATCATACGGGAGCAATATGTTTTTTTTAATGGACTTGGTATTTCATTGGTTTATATTGGTACAAAATGTATGTTAAACTTACTTGCGTAAAATACTATTAACGAAAGATGGATTTATATAGACAGGTCATACGGTGAACTATTAACGAGAGATAGATTTATATAGACAGGTTTTAACGAGAGATAGATTTATATAGACAGGTCTTAACGAGAGATAGATTTATATAGACAGGTCTTAACGAGAGATAGATTTATATAGACAGGTCATACGGTGAACTATTAACGAGAGATAGATTTATATAGACAGGTCATACGGTGAACTATTAACGAGAGATAGATTTATATAGACAGGTCTTAACGAGAGATAGATTTATATAGACACGTCATACGGTGAACTATTAACGAGAGATAGATTTATATAGACAGGTCTTACGGTGAACTATTAACGAGAGATAGATTTATATAGACAGGTCATACGGTGAACTATTAACGAGAGATATATTTATATAGACAGGTCACACGGTGAACTATTAACGAGAGATAGATTTATATAGACAGGTCTTAACGAGAGATAGATTTATATAGACAGGTCATACGGTGAACTATTAACGAGAGATAGATTTATATAGACAGGTCATACGGTGAACTATTAACGAGAGATAGATTTATATAGACAGGTCTTAACGAGAGATAGATTTATATAGACAGGTCATACAATGAACTATTAACGAGAGATAGATTTATATAGACAGGTCTTACGGTGAACTATTAACGAGAGATAGATTTATATAGACAGGTCATACGGTGAACTATTAACGAGAGATATATTTATATAGACAGGTCACACGATGAACTATTAACGAGAGATAGATTTATATAGACAGGTCTTAACGAGAGATAGATTTATATAGACAGGTCTTAACGAGAGATAGATTTATATAGACACGTCATACGGTGAACTATTAACGAGAGATAGATTTATATAGACAGGTCACATGGTGAACTATTAACGAGAGATAGATTTATATAGACAGGTCTTAACGAGAGATAGATTTATATAGACAGGTCACACGATGAACTATTAACGAGAGATAGATTTATATAGACAGGTCATACGGTGAACTATTAACGAGAGATATATTTATATACACAGGTCACATGGTGAACTATTAACGAGAGATAGATTTATATAGACAGGTCTTAACGAGAGATAGATTTATATAGACAGGTCACACGGTGAACTATTAACGAGAGATAGATTTATATAGACAGGTCTTAACGAGAGATAGATTTATATAGACAGGTCATACGATGAACTATTAACGAGAGATAGATTTATATAGACAGGTCTTAACGAGAGATAGATTTATATAGACAGGTCACATGATGAACTATTAACGAGAGATAGATTTATATAGACAGGTCATACAATGAACTATTAACGAGAGATAGATTTATATAGACAGGTCTTAACGAGAGATAGATTTATATAGACAGGTCACACGGTGAACTATTAACGAGAGATAGATTTGTATAGACAGGTCATACGGTGAACTATTAACGAGAGGATCCAAAAGACTGATCCCTATATAATTTGGTGAAATATAAATCGGTACATAACTCATCGTTAGAACAGGATACGACTGTCATTAAAATATTACAAACTGATATTCAAAACTGTGACTATTAAATGCAAATTTCTCTCAGTTTTCCCCAATGTGTGCTACACGGTCATTGAAAATGGAAATGGGAGACAGTCATTTAACGTACATTTAAGAGGATCATACAACATACTGGATTTAGATTAGTTTATGTATCACCTAGATTGCGATGAAAATATTTGCCCTAAGTGAAGACATATCTAATATAAAGCACCAAAAAAAGTCACTATAATATGGATACCCACTTCCGCCTCTATCAAATTCCTAACCTGAGGAACCAAAAAGTATATATTACAATAAGTTCGTGTAATTTTCTCTCTTCAACATCTAGTCATTAACTATCAATTTTATTTACTTTCAATGACCTATTTATAACAAATTATTTACTGATGCATATATCTGTAGTTACATTACGAAAACAGATTACAAATAATGATAAAAAGATAAAACGTTTAAACATAAATAAGTGTACACATTTAATGATACGAGTAATTAAAAAGGTCCGCACTTAGTAATTGCAAAAATGTCAATTTTTTGGGAAGTAAATTTTTTGATTTCTACATTGAAGAAGAATTGGGAAATTAAAAGGAACAAGAGACTCATTGGCTACATCGCTCACCTGAGTCACATTAGCCCTACCATATTTTCTCTTCCTCCATTACAGGCCCGCAAGGCCTTCGTGAACCTACGAGAGAGTCAAATCAGGACACACCCCCCTTCACCACGAGGTCTGCCCCTTTATTGAAACAGTTTAAAACTTGTGGGGAACTAGGGGTGTTTATTTAACCTTTTTTGAAGCCGTAGGACGAAACAATAAATGACCGGAAGTTGCGGGTGACCTATATAGGCCCATGGAGCATTAAATTAATTAATCTGAGATGATTAGACTTTATATGATCAAAATCGGTCAAGAAATGGCTGAGATATTTTAAGTATTTCATATAATTCATTAGAATGACCTCCCTTGAATGCCCGGTTTTTCGGGTGCCTGATTTCTTATCTAGCTTTGTTTGGTGCGTGGCGCAAAGTTTTGGGTTTGGTGCCCTGTGGTACCTCAACACGTACATCCGGGAATTTCTATGCCTGGCAACACAGTAGATTACGATTTTAACGTGTTTCTACTGAAAAAATTAACTGCCATTGTTCAGCTGTTGTGATTCTTTAAAAGAATTTTTATCAATCTTTATTCCCATAAAAAATTTGACCCCATATTGCGGCCCCAACCGATCTTAGTGTTTTGGATAAGACCAATGTCACAAGGTCATTGAATATGATATGATATGAAGACCTTGCCATCAAACCTATATACAAAATATGAAAGCTCTATCCTAAATAGTTTAAGAAATATTAAATATATTTTATTAAATATATTTTTATTGAAGGTAGGTCAAACATCCAGGGCAAGGTCACAAAGTCAAGCTTCAAAAAACAATAAGGTCTTACCATAAAGAACCTATATACAAAACATAAAAGCCCTACCTTAAATAGTTCAGGAGATATTGAATAGGTCAGGAATTATTTTTAAAAGTAGGTCAAACTTCAATGTCAAAAGACCAAACACTATTGTGTACAAGGTCTTGGCATAAAGAACATTATCTTTTCGCGCCTAAAATCTACTCAATAAGATTTATTCGTTTAAAACTTGCTTTGTATGTTGGTAACCACACTACATACACACCACAAATCAACCATTACATAAAATAGATACCTAATTAAGCCTTTCTAACAATACAGATATAAAACTAAGCTTACTATTAGTCATGGAAATAAATAATGGCCTTTCGGCACTTGATATACGGAATAATTAATGATATCGAATTTGATAGTTTAAAACAAAATATTAGCAGCAATATCAATTTCTAAAATTTCACAATTTTTTAAAAATATTGTAAGATTTAAAATGGAACTAAATAAAGGGGAGTAATTGATTTAAAAAATGGCCAAAATAGATTTTTTATACAAAATTTCGAGCAAATTAATTTAGACTTTTTTTCAAGAATCGATGTTCTGTTTGGAAAAATATAGCAACCAAATTAATAAATTGCAGCATTTGAACTAGTTCCAAGTATCAACTACTTGTATGTTGTTGTTGTCGGTTCCTTTTTATTTCCGTGCAGAATTACGGGTAGTGTCCACACTAGTGGGCCCCCTTTCAGGTATCTGGCTAGTTGCATGCATGGCAGATCTCACCTCAGATATCCATTCTTTCCTGTCTTGAGGGTCGGCAGTAGAGAGCTTCCATTCTCTACGATCTTTCTCCGTCAGCTCTCTCCAAGATTACATTGGCCGACCAACTCTACGTCTCCCAGGAACTTGTATATTTAGAGCGCACTTGACTGTATTGCTGGATCTGACAATGTAGCCATACCAGCGGAGTCTCCTTTCCCTTAAGATGAGGTCAAGGTCATCGATGCCAAGTCGCCCGAACAATTCAGTTGAACCTACAGTGGCCATATCTTCAGACTTGATGCTACAGATCTGTCTTATCATGGTCCTGTCATTGCGTAGTAGGCGATGAAGATTTGGCTTGGTCAGTGCCCAGGTCTCACTGGCATGGAGCATAGCGCTCCGTACGCAGGTGTTATACACACGACCACGGGTCTTATACGACAGGTGGCGTGATGCCAAGACTGGTAGCAGCTTCCTGACCTTTTTCCAAGCGGTCTTCACACGTGTAGTGGTTGCAAGGTCACAGCCACCAACTGCGGAAAGCATGTTCCCGAGGTAGCAGAAGGCGCCTACAACCTCCAACTTGTCCAGACCAACTTGAATATCACTCTGCTGCCTCCCGTCAAGAGAGCGAACCGTTCCTCTGCATCTTGAAGTCAGGGTCCACAGACAGGTGCATGAGCCCACTGCATTTCTTGTGCACCCAGTGCTTGCAGCCATTGCAGAAAATACTATTGCTGCCTACACCTGTATGACAGACAGTACATGGGAAGCTGTCCGAGTCCTGAAGTAGGTCAAGACCCGTACCTCAGATCATGATCTTGGTTTTGCCCGCATTCACTCTCAATCCTTTCCTTTCCATAGCTTCTTTCCAAGTCAGGAGCCTCTTGACACATTCATCCAGTGAGTCAGTAATGATAACCAGATCATCTGCAAACAGATCCTCCCAGGGAACACCTGTGCGAAATTCGCGTGAAAGAGCCTCGAGTACGATGATGAAAAGCAGAGGGCTGAGTACTGACCCCTGATGGACTCCGACCTTCACAGCAAACTCCTCACTGTAGCCATCACCAACGCGAACACAGCTACGGGCATTGGCATATATCCCCTGTACCAGACGCACAATCCACTCTTCCACACCAAGTTTTCGCAGTGCCCACCAGATCACCTTCCGAGGGACACGGTCAAATGCCTTTTCATGAATTATCATGAATTATAACCTGAAATACACGTATAGGCGTATGAAAATAGGAGATATATTTGATGAAACAGAAACTAATATGCAAATCTAGAACTTTTTGATTAATCAATACTTCCGACACAAAATATAGTCCCTGTCAAACTCTTTCAAAATTTGAATTGACATAATTTTTTCAACTTGATAGGGTTCAGTAATAGATGTGTAATATGTTTGCACCAAAGGGATCAGCATTAAACCAGTATATATTTTCGTTATAGCATTATTCACGCACAGTTGTGCTCAAAAGTTCAGGACCTAACTTCCCTAAAGAAATGTTGATTAATTTCTCAGGCCTCGCCATTTGTGAATGTAATTTTTTATAGGATATGATTCTTATCGTCAATATTTACAGTTTGGCCTAAATTCTCTTTTTGACTCCACTACCTGGGTATTCACTCGACCTGTGATGTATGGCGGCTGTTCCCGCGTGACCTTCAGTGTAATTTATGGCTGTAATCTCCGTCAGCAAGTGTCGGTAAACATAATCCGGATGTGTCCCCTGTGATTACCGGAGTGCAAAAAGGCATCGTTTATTCTTTTCCCTGATAGATTCAGCACGACTTCAATCTTACTAAGCCTGAGCAGCTAGCGACACAATGATATCAACTAGAAGGAATTCAGTGATGTGTTAATACCAAATCCTCTTAGTCTCAGACTGGAACATTTCCCATCACGGACAGATCCAGATGTAGAGTTAATGATGGGAATATTACAATAAAACAGTCATACATTGTACTATCTAATATCGGTATTGTGTTATTACTTACATTGTACTATTTAATGCATGTATTGTTTTATTACTTACATTGTACTATTTAATATATGTATTATTTCATTACTTACATTGTACTATTTAATCTGTGTATTGTTTTTATTACTTATATTGTACTATTTAATATATGTATTATTTCATTACTTACATTGTACTATTTAATCTTTGTATTGTTTTATTACTTATATTGTATTATTTGATCTCTGTATTATTTTATTACTTATATTGTACTATTTAATATATGTATTGTTTTTATTACTTATATTGTACTATTTAATATATGTATTATTTTATTACTTATATTGTACTATTTAATATATGTATTGTTTTATTACTTATATTGTACTATTTAATCTCTGTATTGTTGTTATTACTTATATTGTACTATTTAATATATGTATTATTTTATTACTTATATTGTACTATTTAATCTGTGTATTGTTTCAGTATTTATAGTACTTATATTTTTTTTTTATTTATTATTCATTTGTGTGTATTCCGTGCATCATTCATCATAAGAAGCCAAAGTTATTTAATAGATATAAACGTATTTATGATTTTAGATTTTATTCAAATATTCACAATATACTAGTTAATCTGTTGCCAGTTATTGACGGTCTCGGCCCCGTTAAAGAGATCCTTGATTTTGTCATACAATGTAGTGCTCAGACATTCCCTCATTTCATTGTATCAAGTATGGCCAAGCAAATGACTAGTCCTTACCGAGTTCAAGACATCAAGTAAGACCAGGCAATATTGGAATCTAGCTGCTCTTGCTTTACTTACCTCCCTTCTCTTGCTCTACTTACCTCCCTTCTCTTGCTCTACTTACCTCCCTTCTCTTGCTTTACTTACCTCCCTTCTCTTGCTCTACTTACCTCCCTTCTCTTGCTTTACTTACCTCCCTTCTCTTGCTCTACTTACCTCCCTTCTCTTGCTCTACTTACCTCCCTTCTCTTGCTCTACTTACCTCCCTTCTCTTGCTCTACTTACCTCCCTTCTCTTACTTTACTTACCTCCCTTCTCTTGCTTTACTTACCTCCCTTCTCTTGCTCTACTTACCTCCCTTCTCTTGCTCTACTTACCTCCCTTCTCTTGCTCTACTTACCTCCCTTCTCTTGCTTTACTTACCTCCCTTCTCTTGCTCTACTTACCTCCCTTCTCTTGCTCTACTTACCTCCCTTCTCTTACTCTACTTACCTCCCTTCTCTTGCTCTACTTACCTCCCTTCTCTTGCTCTACTTACCTCCCTTCTCTTGCTCTACTTACCTCCCTTCTCTTGCTCTACTTACCTCCCTTCTCTTGCTGTCCCTGAGCCGCCCTTTCTGGTGGCCCTTTATCCTAAAACAATGTCAATTTACCCATGGTATCTTTGACCGTGTTACATCGTAATGCAAAACTTATCTTTGCACCCGGATGCGACCCCAAATTCCACCAAAACGTTCTGAATGAATAGGATTGTTTACCCAAAAAAAGCAGGACTTCATTTTTGTGATGATACGATTTGTTCTAGATTTGCATACATTACACATAAATGCATGTACTATTCCTTAAGGCTTTGGTCTGGACTTTTTTTTCAGATGTTAACTATGGAGAGGAACTATAGTAATTTTACCAAGGAGACTTCGATTCATGAATCTGCGGTACCACCGGTAACAGAGTTTGTCTTGGGAGTACTTGGTGTTGTCGTGGCTGTGATCGTTCTGTCCAGAGATAAACACAAATAGCGACCGTTTTACCGTCTGGTAGCGGCTCTAGCACTTACAGACGGCGGAGGAATACTTTTAGTATACCCTACAGTCATGCTTCGGTACGTCTCTAATTTCACCTACGTGTTTTCGGATTCCCTGTGTGGATATAGTTCCTTTATTTTTACTTATACCATTCTGTGTTCCGCCATGATCATTTGTGTTATGTCGTTGGACAGATTCATGGCAATTGTATACCCTTTCAAGTATAAATCTGGTAACAGGTATTGGTGTGTGAATTTTACGCTACTCGCCATCTTTACATTAAACTTTTTTGTTTGTTTGTTACATCTAGTCGGCGTAGGCTCTGCGTTTAATTATTATCCGGGTTCCTGGTGTTTCATTGATTTTGCCGGAAGTTCTACTAGCGACATTTTCAATTCCTGCATTTATTCCTTACTTCTCTTGGTCGTACTCCTTACAACGTTTGTCTTCAATATAACTGTAATTATAAACCTTTGCCGCATTAATCATAACCGGAACCGGAAGAAGAACATTGTGTTTCTGATGGTGTTACTGACCATGATAAGCTCGCTGTGGACTCCACTTATTGTGAGTCTAAAAACCTAAACTACTTGCTAATCGTTCTCAAGCGTACATAAAATCAATTACGTTATTTATTGGGAATTATATACTGCTTATATTACATTAACTATTGTCAGCTTTCCAACATATCCTATTTTCAATGGATTAAACATTACAATTTAGCACTGAGTCATACAAGTTATGGAATTCCAAGAAATCGATTAGTTGCATGCATACAATCACGAGATGATTGATGCAATACCGTGGGGATCCGGGTTAGAATAGGTCCTTGGTGCCCCTTGCTTGTCGCAAGAGGAGACTAAATGGGGTGGTCCTTCGGAGGTCCCGTGTCACAGCAGCTGTGGAACGATAAAGATCCCTCCCTGCTCAATTGCCATATGCGCCGAGCATAGGACTAAATTTTGCATTCCTTCACCAGCAATGGTGACGTCTCCATATGAGTGAAATAGTCTCAAGAGTGACGTTAAACAATATAAATCAATCAATCGAGGCAAAGTAGGATCTGCACAACCATAAAACTGTAAGCAGGGAAATGTTCGCTTATTTCGCCTCTATCTTAACAACAGCTGAATGCAGAGAAATGTTCGCCTATTTCGCCTCTAACTTAATAACAGCTGTAAACAGGGGAAAAGTTGTCTATTTCTTAACAACAGCTGTAAACAGGGAAATGTTCTTCTATTCTGCCTCTATCCTACTGTAACAACAGCTGTAAACGGAGAAATGGTAGTCTATTTCGCCTCTACCCTAACAGCAGCTGTAAACAGCAAGGGCCTAGATCCCGACGCTGCATCAAACCTAAGACGTTTAACAGTTATATAGTTACTGTTCCCTAAAATGTACAAGTCATATCTTTAAAACAAAGTTGCATGTCATATTTTGCACTTTCTTCCTCACTAAGCATTAAGTAGGATCAGACCCACTCAAGTGTTCAAAGAATCATTGAATCTTATTCAGAACAGACGGGTTGAAATCCCGAAACGTGCTCCTAAACAAACAACTGAACGATAAACTCGAACCTTCGTAGCTCGTGAGAATTTTTCTTTGTATTCCTTTGTAAAAGTGTTAAACACCACTTGTGACCCTTCCCATGTTCCAAATCGTGATGTGGACTTGAATATACACTACATGAGGATGAGTGCATTTGACAAACTGTACCCGGGTGTGTTTGAGAAGATGTTTGAAGAATGTCCATATACATCCCCATGAATAACCTAAAACTCCTACTGTTCTCCTGCCCACCCTGGTCCTGGCTCACCGGTTACAAGCTGAAGATACTTGCATTGTCATTTACTGTAATATCAATAAGGCTTCATGCAAGTTTTCTTTGCTTGTTCGTTTATTTTACGTTCCTTCGAGAGTATTTTATTTATATCGAAATATTGCCAGCTGTAGATGAAGTACCACAAACCAATGCATGACGCTCAGGCCCGTGCCAGTGGGAGCTTTTTAGCTTGCGGCCATTTCTCGGATTTCGGTGGGAGTTCTTTAGCTTGCGGCGATTTCTCGGATTTCAGTGTGAGTTCTTTAGCTTGCGGCGATTTCTCGGATTTCAGTGGGAGTTCTTTAGCTTGCGGCGATTTCTCGGATTTCAGTGGGGGTTCTTTAGCTTGCGGCGATTTCTCGGATTTCAGTGTGAGTTCTTTAGCTTGCGGCGATTTCTCGGATTTCAGTGGGAGTTCTTTAGCTTGCGGCGATTTCTCGGATTTCAGTGGGGGTTCTTTAGCTTGCGGCGATTTCTCGGATTTCAGTGGGGGTTCTTTAGCTTGCGGCGATTTCTCGGATTTCAGTGGGGGTTCTTTAGCTTGCGGCGATTTCTCGGATTTCAGTGGGGGTTCTTTAGCTTGCGGCGATTTCTCGGATTTCAGGCTCTCATCCGGAAGACCTGTGACTCTCACGTTTAGATGCCGAGCATGTGATGACGCTACCTATTTTACGTCTTATATCTGAGGTGACCAAGATACAAGCGGGGTTAAAAATCACCTACCTCCTAAAATTTCACCTACCTCCTAAAATTCACCTACCTCTCGGTCAAGAAGCAAACACTTGCGTTTATTAAAACGGCAGCTCTTGTCAACAGTTTATGCGGCTGTGGAAAATGAGTCGTGTAACGTCTACACGAAGAACATTATTAAAATATGAGGAAGTAAGTAGCGTATAATTGATGTGAAATTTTAATTGACAGGTCGGAAATCTTTCATACTAGTCTGAATTTCGCTGCTGTCATAGGCGAGAAACGACTCCGTGACCTGGACCGGTAAATGTCCTAGTAAAAATAAATAAATGAAATTGAGAGAACGATGACGTACATCTTTGTTATTTTAAGAACCAGTGACTTGAGATTTGGCATTCAAGTAGTTAAAACATTAATCTATGCAAGGAAAACGACAAATTACGTATACCTAGTTTAAGATTTTTTAGGCATTTGAAGCGAGTGGTTAGTTTTTTATCTGTGTCAGAGTTAGACCCCTTTCTATATTTATGGTATCACAGAGTTCGGGCCCAAAACGGGCTTAGCCCCTGTGCTTGTAACAAAAGATCATGTATCTTTCCGAAAACAAAAATTGAAAACTTCACAAGTAAAGCGATCAGGCTCAGACCTTTATAAAAACAAAATTACATCTTTTTAAAATTTTGTATACATATATCAGGTATACATTAATATCACAGCAAAACAAAAAACTTAAGCTGACGATATGCATGTGGAATTTTCAAAAGAGAGAGGGAAAGAGAGAGAGAGAGAGAGAGAGAGAGAGAGAGAGAGAGAGAGAGAGAGAGAGAGAGATTTTACCATTTTTATCGTTTTGCATATGTTTTAAGAAGTTAAATCTTCAGAAGCATTTAGTGAACTTCCCAGACTTTCTGATTCTCATTTAGTAAGCTTTTCATACAAAAGTTTTGTTTCATTTCATGTACCGATTGGTTTAAAATAATCTTTCCGGCCTCCCCTTCAATTCTTGGAATTTCCTCATTCATATAATTTCTTCCTCCCAAACTACGGAAGCATTCAGAAGATTTTTTTCCATACTCTATCCACGTGACTTGATTTCAGATTCTAATATCCTTATTTTCTTTCTTTCCTATAGGTTAAAAAGGAAATAGTTTACGCATATTTTTCAACAGTCAATATTTTTGAATTTGTACATTAGACAAATTTCAATTATCTTTTTCTTAATTGTTTTAATATAATCCAGTGAGATGTAAGTTATTGAATTTCTTCTAAGGAACCTTACAGTAGATAAAGGAGAATAGTCAAAACGATAGCGGCTCCAGTATTTGCTTTCCTTAGTCAACCTCTTATGTGCAGTGAGTCGCACAAGATATGTGTACAGCGCAGGGAGTAACAATGCAAAAAGATGTCTGCACTGAAGACCGTGGACCCAAAGTGGACAGAAGATATGGATATCTAGAGGTGTTGTGTTGGCCGGATTCGAGAATTTAAAAAATTCTTCTAAAAGAAAAATACAAGTGTTTGAATCAATCTTCGAAATGAGTACTATCACCGGAAGTCATTACTTTATTTTTATACTATAAATTTTTTTTTTATTTACTGTATTCTTTATTTTCGATATTAACTCTGTCATTAATGATTTATGTAAACTGATGAGCGGTATAGCTTAAAGTTAATAAAGAATTGAAAACTGCATTTAATCGAGAATTGACAGAGAAAATTGCTGTAGAATTGTTGTGTAACTTAGAACGAAGGGCATTATTCCCTGCAGATCGTTGTGTGCCGTTAGAAGGTTCTCATTATTCCCTGCGGATCGTTGTGTGCCGTTAGCAGGTTCTCATTATTCCCTGAGGATCGTTGTGTGCCGTTAGAAGGTTCTCATATGACCTATAAAAGCAACAGGGCTGTATATATTTCTTCATGAGAGCTCGGACTGCACTTTTAAATATTGATAAGTATTTGTCTCCATCTAGCAGTGAAATAGTGAGAGGGTCACAAGCTTGTACCGAGTTTTCTCCAATGTTTAAAATAAAGTTTTGTATCGAGTTTACTCCAATGTTTAACATGGAATTCCTATATTGCCTAAATGAGGATCAAAAGCTGTTACACAACCACCTGAACTACAAGGGGACACAGAATTTGATAAATTTCAGATCAACACCTACCGCGATGCAGGACCTTAGCGTCTCTTCTTTTCTCCTAAGGACCCATTTTCTCTATCAAAAGCATTGATTGACTATCATGGTGCGATTTTAACAATTTCCTGTAATTGGAAGTTTAAGAACGAATAAGGCATCGTCAAAATAATTTAATTTTCTAAAATTAAAATACGCCATATATTTCATTTCATTTTATTCAGGTACACAAAATCACAGAATGTCATCATTCACTGTATAACGGAATACAATAATGTATAATTTTGAAGGATTGAAATCAACATAAATGTTTATTGTTAAATATTGATGGAAGTGAAGTGGATGAAATTCGATTAGAAGCCGACCTTTATGCACTTGAGACTTTTTGAAGAGTTATCTGCCCTTTGTAAAAGTACGAAAAATCTAATTTTCTTAAAATATGCAAGGTAACTGATTAATTTTTATTTCATATTTTCATAGAGAGAAAGTGTATGTAACTTTCTACGAAGAGATTTGTATGAAAATATAATTTCTATGAAAAAATATTTTTGAATTTAATAAAACATGCTCTTTCCATAGACTTCAGTGTTAAATTCTAGGTGAAATAAATCAAGCAGTTAACAAAATTTTGGAAATTCTTATGGTGGATTATTTTTATTTGATGAACCCTTCAACATGAAGTACCATGGCTACAAAAATACCAACCGATCCAATGTAACGCTATTGACTTCACAAACCGTTTAAAAATTAAACCATCAAAAGCTGAGGAAATACTCATCAACTGACACTTAATCCCATTATAAATGCTACATTACACTAAACGTGTGGGAGTTTGTCAAAATACAAGCTTATTTAAGTACAATTATAAACGATCACGTTAACACCAAAAATATTGTGGAATCTGTTTATGATTCAAACTTTATTCATCAATTAATTTTGAACTGATTATAAAATCAATGAAGTCCATCTATGGTGATTTCATTTCTTCACTTTGAAGAAATCTACTAGTCTAATCAGGTTGAAGCATTAAAACTAACTCTGTGACTAATACTAGAATACTAGGTAGTCCATTCAAAATTTCTATCAGATCTTTCCTCATTAATTATTACCGTTCCAAATTCGTGCCTCCACTACAGCAACAAAATAGTCCAGCTTTTCTTGCTCTTGGCGTTTCCTCGCCTTCATTCCCTAGCAAGAGTATACAGGTAGCCTTGGAGCCTGGCTAGCGAAACATCAGAAAATGGTGTCCGTTTGCATCGCTTTACATACATATATGTATGCAATGAGCCGTAATAAAAACCTGCACTGTGAAATCCAGGGATTGTTTTCACTTACATTGCTTAATTGTAATATCACATCTGTTTACAAGTAATGGCAAATCTAAATACTTTCGTCTGCAACCGAAACTTCATATATAAACCTGCACTATTAAAATTGTTATAGAATTAGAAAAATATACAGTGAATATGTTATCTATTGAATAACGAACAGTGATCAATCTCATAAATCCCAAAAAGAATACAAAATTTAGAGTAGGGAAAACAGGGACCCCTGAACATACCAGAGGTGAGACCAGGTGTCTGGGAGGAGTAAACATCCCCTGTTGACTTGTCACACCCGCCGTAAACCCTGTATGTCGATAAAGTAAATACATGTAGTGTAATCCGTATGTAAGGAACGGCCTAACAATTTGTATGAAACACGTACAACGACATGTTGTATAAAGTGTGTTCGCACTCCGTCGTTCCGCTGATACAGACCTCGCATCTGCATTGCAGTTCAAAGACCGTGATTGGGCGTAATTAATAATCTTTTTACAAATCCTTTTGAGCTTTGGATCGGGATTCCAAAGGTAAATGATGATAACCCTTTCATACATCCGCCTCCATACATAAAACTATAATACATCCGCCTCCATACATAAAACTATAATAGATCCGCCTACATACATAAAACTATAGATCCACCTACATACATAAAACTATAATAGATCCGCCTCCATACATAAAACTATAGATCCGCCTACATACATAAAACTATAATAGATCCGCCTGCATACATAAAACTATAATAGATCCACCTGCATAAATAAAACTATAATAGATCCGCCTACATACATAAAACTATAATAGATCCGCCTACATACATAAAACTATAATAGATCCGCCTCCATACATAACACTATAATAGATCCGCCTACATACATAAAACTGTAATAGATCCACCTGCATACATAAAACTATAATAGATCCGCCTACATACATAAAACTATATAGATCAGCCTACATATATAAAACTATAATAGATCCACCTGTATACATAAAACTATAATAGATCCACCTGCATACATAAAACTATAATAGATCCGCCTGCATACATAAAACTATAATAGATCCACCTACATACATAAAACTATATAGATCCGCCTACATACATAAAACTCTAATAGATCCGCCTACATACATAAAACTATATAGATCCGCCTACATACATAAAACTATAATAGATCCGCCTGCATACATAAAACTATAGATCCGCCTCCATACATAAAACTATATAGATCCGCCTACATATATAAAACTATAATAGATCCACCTGCATACATAAAACTATAATAGATCCGCCTACATACATAAAACTATAATAGATCCGCCTACATACATAAAACTCTAATAGATCCGCCTACATACATAAAACTATAATAGATCCGCCTACATACATAAAACTCTAATAGATCTGCCTACATACATAAAACTATATAGATCCGCCTACATATATAAAACTATAATAGATCCACCTACATACATAAAACTATAATAGATCCGCCTACATACATAAAACTATATAGATCCACCTACATACATAAAACTATAATAGATCCGCCTACATACATAACACTATAGATCCGCCTGCATACATAAAACTATAGATCCACTTACATACATAAAACTATAATAGATCCGCCTCCATACATAAAACTCTAATAGATCCGCCTACATACATAAAACTATAATAGATCCGCCTACATACATAAAACTATAATAGATCCACCTGCATAAATAAAACTATAATAGATCCACCTGCATACATAAAACTATAATAGATCCGCCTACATACGTAAAACTATAATAGATCCGCCTACATACATAAAACTATAATAGATCTGCCTACATACATAAAACTATAGATCCGCCTGCATAATTAAAACTATAGATCCGCCTACATACATAAAACTATAATAGATCCGCCTGCATACATAAAACTATAATAGATCCACCTGCATAAATAAAACTATAATAGATTCGCCTACATACATAAAACTATAATAGATCCGCCTACATACATAAAACTATAATAGATCCGCCTCCATACATAACACTATAATAGATCCGCCTACATACATAAAACTCTAATAGATCCGCTTCCATACATAACACTATAATAGATCCGCCTACATACATAAAACTCTAATAGATCCGCCTACATACATAAAACTATAATACATCCGCCTACATACATAAAACTATATAGATCCGCCTACATATATAAAACTATAATAGATCCACCTGCATACAAAAAACTATAATAGATCCGCCTGCATACATAACACTATAATAGATCCGCCTACATACATAAAACTCTAATAGATCCGCCTACATACATAAAACTATAATAGATCCGCCTGCATACGTAAAACTATAATAGATCCGCCTGCATACATAAAACTATAATAGATCCGCCTACATACATAAAACTATAGATCCACCTACATACATAAAACTATAGATCCGCCTACATACATAAAACTATAATAGATCTGCCTACATACATAAAACTATAGATCCGCCTCCATACATAAAACTATAATAGATCTGCCTACATACATAAAACTATAGATCCGCCTACATACATAAAACTATAATAGATCCACCTACATACATAAAACTATAGATCCACCTACATACATAAAACTATAATAGATCCACCTGCATACATAAAACTATAATAGATCCGCCTGCATACATAACACTATAATAGATCCGCCTGCATACATAAAACTATAATAGATCCACCTGCATAAATAAAACTATAATAGATCCGCCTACATACATAAAACTATAATACATCCGCCTGCATATAAAACTATAGATCCGCCTGCATACATAAAACTATATAGATCCGCCTACATACATAAAACTATAGATCCGCCTCCATACATAACACTATAATAGATCCGCCTACATACATAAAACTATAATAGATCCGGCTACATACATAAAACTATAGATCCGCCTCCATACATAAAACTATAATAGATCCACCTGCATACATAAAACTATAATAGATCCGCCTACATATAAAACTATAATAGATCCGCCTACATACATAAAACTATAATAGATCCACCTACATAAATAAAACTATAATAGATCCGCCTGCATACATAAAACTATAATAGATCCACCTGCATACATAAAACTATAATAGATCCGCCTGCATACATAAAACTATAATAGATCCGCCTACATACATAAAACTATAATAGATCCGCCTACATACATAAAACTATAGATCCGCCTCCATGTATAAAACTATAGATCCGCCTATATACATAAAACTATAGATCCGCCTCCATAATTAAAACTCTAATAGATCCGCCTACATACATAAAACTAAAATAGATCCGCCTACATACATAAAACTATAGATCCGCCTCCATACATAAAACTATAGATCCGCCTCCATACATAAAACTATAATAGATCCGCCTGCATACATAAAACTATAGATGCACGATTTAAGATTCTTGCCCCCTGTGGTGCAGTTCAAGGTCCATAGCCACGATTTTTAAAACTCATGTCACGTGATTAGAAATAAAGTTATAAAGAATAAACACTTATCTATTAGAAATAAAGTTATAAAGAGTAAACACTTAGCAAAATGGAAATCTCAGATGCCTTGAAAATGTATTTCCATATTCTGCTGAACTGTTTTACTCTATATGAACTACAAAATGTTTTGCAGACGTACACCTTAGGAATTTGGGGCAATGTGATTGCACATTGATAAGATTTCACGAAAACAAGGGTGCATTATGCAAACATGATGACCTTTTAAAAACAAATCTAGAGATAAAATTCTTTCGTCAACACAGCAGTAAATTTGTCCATTGCCTCATTGAGGTAAAACCGATTCTCGTTGACACAAATGGAATACTCTTCTAGATGAGACAATCGTAATGTTAAATTATGGTCATTCTGAATGTAGATCCTCATTTATCATGAACTTTTCAAATCTAAAAGCTGATTTATAGATATTTCAACACAACGAAAGTGACTTTCTCATCAAAAGGCAAGTATTTGAACAAAGATAAAAATTTAAGTAAAACACGTTTTCAAAATTTTTAATGATGATAAGCACTCTCGCGGAAGACTTCACCGTGTTCAATCTCCTCTATCAGGAAAACATGCCATCGAGATTATCTGTGTAAACTTCTATCTGTAAAATTTTGTTTAAGGACCAAGAATAAATAGATGTGTTTACCAGGAGACGGTCCTGTCAGGTAGGGAGTTCACTCGACTGGTCGCTGTCTTTGATTGGTATCCTCCTACGGTACCTTTTATGAAACAGATTGTAAATGGAAAAGTTTCTTACTTTGCAACTTCGAAAATGAATACAACAAATTCGAGCAACTCCACTGAGGATCACATGTGGGAGTCCTCTGTGCCCCCTGCCCTTCAATTTGCGTTTGGGGTGATAGGAAACGCGATAGCCCTTGTAGTGTTGATTTTGTCTTCCAAAGACCATCAATGGAGACCATTCTATCGCCTAGTATTTGGCCTGGCCCTGACGGACGGAGGAGGAATTCTTTGTGTTTATCCAACTGTTATGATACGATATGCTTCAAACTTTACTTTCGAATTTCCGAAAAGTTTGTGTGATTACAGTTCATTTATTTACACATTCACACTAATGTCATCTGCCATGATTATATGTGCGATGTCATTTGATCGCTTTTTTGCTATTCTCTTTCCAATCCTCTATAATAACTCAACGAATAAAGGACGCAGAACGAACTGCGTCCTTGCTGTGATTTGGTCAATAGGACTTCTCCTCTCCACGTTGCATTTAATGGGACTAGGTTCTAGCCACAACTACTATCCCAAGTCGTGGTGTTTTCTGAACTTCGTTGGAAGATCTCCCCGGGATCGCATCAATTCCTACATCTATTCAGTGTTTGGATTGCTCGTTCTGATCTGTACAATCGCTGTGAACATCTCCGTGATTCTGACCGTGTGTAGAAACCGGAGAAGTAATAACAAGTGGTCTAAACGACGGCTGCATAGTGATGTGTACATCATCATCTTCTTATTGGTCATCGTCATCGTGTTCACCACGTGCTGGGCCCCTCTCATGGTCAGTATTCTCGTCATTCATTAAATCTAATTTCATTAAACTGTACTAGCTTGTATTTGTTGCATGTGTTTTAAGAGAAAAATCCCTACTTCAGACTATGTTAGTTTCCATGGCATAGGTTCATTTTACCCATTGACATAGAAATGACCGACAAGTTCTCATTCTACCTTAAGGTAGGCTTACTAGACATTGGAACAAATAAACTTATTGTAAAAGAGACAAGCAAGTTATCACTGTACCACAGCGTCGAAACTGTTCATTTAAATCAACTTTTGAAGTTGGAAGACATAATAATATAGTCAGAGAACGACGGTTATGTACTGTTTGTGAGCTAAATGATATAGAGGATGAGTTCCAGTTTTATTTAAAATGGCCTCTGTATGATGACTTGAGAGAGAGAAAAAAAATATGTTAAGAAATTCTATTTTACAAAACCTAGTGTGTTCAAACGGATTAAACTACTTAGTGTTAAAAATACTATAATTTTGAATTTTTTTACGGTACACAACTAAGCTACGAAACTCTCAGGTGGTGTGATATCATTTGTTTAATTTAAATTGTACATCGTTGTAACATTGTTGTCTACTCACTCTCCACAATGCGTTTTTGTTTGTTTGTTTGTGTAATTGCATTCTAATGAGCCTGTGGCTCATGGAAATAAAGAATCAGAAAACACTCAGCCCACGAATCATACTATTTTTTTTTTATTAATCCATCATATATTGATCACTTTACACAAATTAATTGTTACGGTAGAATTAAGTCTAAATTAGCCAGAATGAAATTTTACGGACAAGTTAACAGATTCTATATTCCCGTGTATCACAACCAGCGTAGACATTATTATGTATCCGGGATGTTGATATTTAGCACGTAACACGTAACTTCACCATTCGATAAAATAGCCATGACTGACAAAGTGGCCCTTATCATGGAATTTCAAATGGTGACAGCTTTTTGTATCTATAACATGGAAGTCGTGGAAAGTTATTTTCATTTTTTGTTGACAAAAATGGGTCCCTTTCGAGTCCCCATTTTTAAATTGTGCAGGTTATTTGGGTAGCTAAGACGTCTTTCTTTTTATGACATGATCAACCTTCTTGACCCTTTAGATAGAGGTGACTTTATCAGATGTTCCCCAGAGTTTGTGATTGGGCCACTTGTTTATTGTATTGCGTTTTACCTCACTCATGTAGAGACCTCACAATGTGTGTAAGTGAAGTGCCACATGTTTTTCACTTACTGACGGTCACACCAGTGTAGGCTGTTTATCATGCAAACACCTGCAGTGATCCGGGGTTTACGTTTCCAAGGTAATATCCGGTAGACCAGTGAGTTTCTCTTCTATTACCGGACGAAGGATTAGTCACAACATGTAGAAACAGGATGTGTGATTGATTGAAAAAATATAAAAGTAGAAATTAGTTATTAGGCTTGTTGCTGTTTCTGTGGAGATTTACATCCCCGTTCAATATTTTAATCCCGTACTTAGATAGTCACCAGCTTTAGGTCACGTGCAATTTGTTTATACAATCAAGACCGTAAATGTAACAGTGAGAGTTCTTTATAGTGCCAGCCTCATATAGATACGTCACCAGATTTATAAGCCATACATTTTGACCTATGCATGGCGTTCAAGTCCGTAATGTGAGGGTCCATTATCGTGCTAACACCTATTGGCGCCTGTTTCAATGTCATATCCGGGATATCCCTTGCGAAAATTTAAATAATATTACATGCCGCATTGCGTTGGTCATATAACTGTTGAAACCTCTGTAACATCAAGCTATTTGCCAGTAGCCTGCCTTGATGTGAAAATTGATCATACGCAGATCATCTCGTATATGGAATCAGTTGTGAAAAATAAACATCACATGCAGGTGATAATGGCATATTGCTATGTAAATGTGGGAAGTTGAAGATAAAGAAACTCTAGCCATCCCTATCGTTGAGTTTTTAATTTACGGTTAACGTCTATGTTCAATAATTGTCCCGTGGGGATCCGGATTAGAATAGGTCCTCAGTACCCCTTGCTTGCCATAAGAGGCGACTAAATGGGGCGGTCCTTCGGATGAGGCCGCAAAAATCGAGGTCCCGAGTCACAGCAGGTGTGGCACGATAAAGATTTCTCCCTGCTCAAAAGCCGTAAACGCCGAGCTTAGGCCTAAATTTTGCAGCCCTTCACTGACAATGGTAAGGTCTCCGTGTAAGTGAAAATTCTCGAGAGGGACGTTAAACAATATAAATGACCAACATTGATCAATCTCATACATGGAACTCCTATAAGGAGTACAAAATTAAGAGTTGGGCAAACATGGACCCCCGGATATACCAAAGGTGAGAGCATGTGCCTAGGATGAGTAAGCATCCCCGTCCACCGGTCACACTCGCCGCAGTGGCGTAGCTTCCATTGAGGCAACCGAGGCAGCTGCCTCGGTAAAAAAAAAAAAAAACACCTTTTACGTTGTTAAAATGTCGATAGCTTCTGACCCCCTGCCTCGGTAATATTCGAACCCAAGCTACGCCTATGGCCGTGGGTCCTATATCCTGATCCGGTAAACGGAACAATTCGTAGTCAAAATCAGCGTGCCAAGAACGGCCTAACAATTGGTATGAAAAATAGCAGACAGCATTTGACACAATAACAGGTTGTATTGGCAAACTCGATCATTATAACTACCATATAATTTGCGAAATGCTTACTTTAAACGAGGCTGTTGAAATCCACGTAACATCAACTTGCTGGTCACACAGTATTTGGTCCAATAAATAAAATGTGCTATGTTTTATATTTAGGTTGTGATTTTTTCCCACGCTACGTCACTAATGGGGTCATCAGACGGTGACGGACCGTTAGAACTCCTCGTCCTGAGGTTTGCAGTCAATAATTCAATTGTCGACCCCTGGATCTACATTCTGCTGAGGAAGGAAACTCTTAACGGACTGAAATCGCTGAAAAGAGGAGTGGGGATTAGGCTTGGGATCATCAACGAATCATTTCATAACAACAATACCGGCAGGAGTTCTGAAAAGGCGCGCCGAAAGTGTCAAACAAAGGTCACAGACACGGGGTCAACAGTCACCGTGGAGAAGAGCGGTGGATCTGTTTCTCGTCTCAGTGCTTTGGTGTAAAACGTTTAACGATTGGTCGTCATTTACTGGAGAGTTGGTATCTCTAAGAAGTACAACCAATGAACGATCACTTTTCATCTCTCACATGAACACTCTATCGAAATTATGTGGCGAATGTCTTCCTTATTCATCTTTCCTTCTCGCTTTATTTCATTGTAAATTTTTAACCTTTGCAAAACTATTCATACAAGAATTTCTAGATTGGGTAAATTCTGGTATTCTTCACATATGGCATTCTAGATATACACGTAAGTGGTAGTCAGGGGGAGGTGGACTTGTAATCCTGTACTAGAACTACACGTAAGTGGTGGTAAGGGGTGGACTTGTAATCCTGTACTAGAACTACACGTAAGTGGTGGTAAGGGGTGGACTTGTACTCCTGTACTAGAACTACACGTAAGTGGTGGTAAGGGGGTGGACTTGTAATCCTGTACTAGAACTACACGTAAGTGGTGGTAAGGGGGTAGACTTGTATCATGTACTAGAACTACACGTAAGTGGTGGTAAGAGGGTGGACTTGTAATCCTGTACTAGAACTATATGTAAGTGGTGGTAAGGAGTGGACTTGTAATCCTGTACTAGAACTACACGTAAGTGGTGGTAAGGGGGTGGAACTTTACTTCTGTACTAGAACTACACGTAAGTGGTGGTAAGAGGGTGGACTTGTACTCCTGTACTAGAACTACACGTAAGTGGTGGTAAGGGGTGGACTTGTAATCCTGTACTAGAACTACACGTAAGTGGTGGTAAGGGGGTGGACTTGTACTCCTGTACTAGAACTACACGTAAGTGGTGGTAAGAGGGTGGACTTGTACTCCTGTACTAGAACTACACGTAAGTGGTGGTAAGAGGGTGGACTTGTAATCCTGTACTAGAACTACACGTAAGTGGTGGTAAGGGGTGGACTTGTAATCCTGTACTAGAACTACACGTAAGTGGTGGTAAGGGGTGGACTTGTACTCCTGTACTAGAACTACACGTAAGTGGTGGTAAGGGGTGGACTTGTAATCCTGTACTAGAACTACACGTAAGTGGTGGTAAGGGGGTGGACTTGTACTCCTGTACTAGAACTACACGTAAGTGGTGGTAAGGGGGTGGACTTGTACTCCTGTACTAGAACTACACGTAAGTGGTGGTAAGGGGGTGGACTTGTACTCCTGTACTAGAACTACACGTAAGTGGTGGTAAGGGGTGGACTTGTAATCCTGTACTAGAACTACACGTAAGTGGTGGTAAGGGGTGGACTTGTAATCCTGTACTAGAACTACACGTAAGTGGTGGTAAGAGGGTGGACCTTTACCTCTGTACTAAGCCGTTCATGCTAGCAGTATTACGTCCTTCAATGTATCCTCATTCATTTGGTAAAAGTACACGGTCATTTTTCATGTTTTTATTCGTTATGCGGAGGGGCCTTCGTAGCCGTGTGTTTAGAGCATCGCGCTCAAAATCACACGGCCTCTCACCTCTGTCGGCGCGGGTTAGAATCCCGCTCGCGCTGGTAAGTGAGAAAGTTTCCCAGTTTACTTTCGGAAGGTCGATGGTCTCTTCCCAGGTACACTGTACAAATCTGGGTTCTCTCTTCCACCAATAAAGACTGGGCGCCACCAGATAACTGAAAAATTGTTGAGTGTGGCGGAAAACATCAATCAATCGTTATGCGGAAAACGATTTACCTCCCCATAATCTACAGAAATGAGGGTAAACACTCATACGAGTGACGTCAATCATATTTGACTGTATCACGATGTGTGTAAGAGGCGATACACTACATGTACATTGGTATGTATGTAAATGTTTGAATATGATGTTAGAATTAAAAACATTGCCAAAAATTAAGAAATGTTTGTCAAAAATGATTGAAGTTTTGATGTTCAGTGAAGACTGTTATTTTTGTGTCTTTGTTTTACATATCTCCGAATCTCACTCGTATTGAAACGTCGTCAGTTGTAAGAAAAGTACCACACGTTTTGACCAGGCGAAATGAATGAATTTTTGTTGTGAGGGTTCTTGTCACTCCAACGCCCTAGACATCAGATTTTAAGGTATTACCTGAAAGCCGCGCTTCTAATGCCGAGTGTTTGACGAATACGGTAGATTCCTATATACAGGTATTCGCCAGGAAATTATTTTCACGAAATGTCGCAAGAAGTATGACTCGCGATAAAAACTTAATTGCTTTTATTTTCATATTGTTAAAATACAAGTAAAAACTCTTGATCAACACAACACTCGCGAATTCATGTTCTCGCGATTTTATGTCCACGAGTCATTTCGCGATACTAAGTACTCGAGTAAAATACGGAACACACAACCAGCAGTGAAGACTCAGGTTTACCGAGGCCGGGGTTGAACATACATGTACGGACCTACTGAATGCAAAGCCAGTTCTCTACCGGTCATTGTGTTTTATCTATCATCAGTATTTATGTTGTTGTAAGCAACAGTGAAATAAACAGTTAACTGGATTTTCCTTTCATCTTCAATCTACTTTATGAAAAAGAAAAGTTTTATCGTTTTTCGAAAAGACACTAAACTGTTTTATCCCCCCGTATCCAAGATCGGGGAGAAATTGTTTTTGTGCAGTCTGTCTGAACCTTTAATCGTGCTTGTTATGTTTTCTTCGATGTGATGAAGAACAAACAGAAAAGACAAGAAGCACGTTGAAATTTTCACATCTGTATTTCAGAACGGAAATCACAAAACTGGCGCCTTGCACATATTGCACATACTCAATAACCAATAACTAAGGGCGATAACTCAAAAATCGAAATTGACAGATAATGTTACAGTGCTGATTCCTGTAACTTTTGAATAGTGAATAATAGAGATTTCATACTTTTTTCTTGTGATAAGACCTTTCTTTTGGTGCCAACGTTTGTGATGTTGACCTTGGGATTTGACTTACTTTTAAAAATAACGTAGGCAACATCTCCTGCAATAACTAAGGTACAGCTTTCATATGTGTGTATAGAGAAGATTCATTTGATATCTTACCTTGGAGTTTGACCCAAAATTCAAAACTCTACCCTTTAAATAACTTCTGAAAGACGAGTGATAGGGCTCTCTTATTTCATATCTGCATTCATTGTGTCAAGACTTTCCTTTTGGTATACCAAGGTTTTTTAACTGACCTTTGAGCTTTTCTCTGTTGCCTTGGGGGCATCGCATGTGTATATATGCTCTGTAACTTGTTATCAGTTTGTGTCTGGTTGACTACAAACGCAGAGTAGTGAATCTTAGTCTCTTCCGTTATGATAGCACTGTACAAAAATTGGTGTCCGAAAGTTCCAAAGGGTGGAGGGGGTATGAATTTTATATAAAGTTAAACTTTATATATGATATTTTTTGTATCATCCATAACTTTAATTGACGGTGAAAATGCATGTTTTATAATTTACTGGATTCGATAGACATCGATCTGAATTTTTCTTTACTCTGATCTTAGATTTGTGGAAGTGAGATCTTCACATTTTCAAAGAAGTACTAAATAATTTAGCGAGTTTAAATTTTCGTGCTTAATTTCGTTAATACCTTTCCACTATTTCGTTATATAGCAGAAGAAAATTCCGTTTGTGTAACTACCATACTTATTCTTAGGGCACCCACAACATGACTCTTGACAAAAATATGATTGATAAGGAAGGCTCCTTTTTCCACGTCAAAATTTTGACGGAGGTAAATATCAAAGAGAAATAATGAACCGAAATTATCGTGCAAAACCAACTGATTTACGGTAATTTCTGTACAGTTATGAGTTTGGTTATTTATATCTCCCTTTGACGAAAATGCATAAAAATGTGTTTGAATGTATAGACCCTGAAGCGTACTACTACACCAATGAAACGCTCAACAGTTTCGGAACGAACTTTTTTTCGGGGGTGGGGAGGGGGCGAACGCTGAACAGTTTGGACGGATGAGAACAGAGCGGTTCTTATCGAGAACGGAACGCTTTAAGTGAAGATGATCGTGTAATATGAACTATAGCTGTCTTTTACGCTTATTTACATATATTTTCTGTGTATTATTCACAAAGTACACATTTCCTTATTTCCAAAGATTCTTAGCTTGATACACTACGTACAAGAATAATCGATTTATTTTTTACGTGATTCAGTATCCGCTATATATACAGATAAGTCACGGGTCTTTCCTACAAAGGAGGAAGTAGCCCGATATGTTTCTCCCATTACACATTTTAAATATGATAGATAAACTAGTTAGAAAAATGTTTTATTTCTGACTAAGGCAAAAACAAGTGGATTAAGTTCGGTTTTCTCCATATCTATTTTCCTTTTCTTTCTATTCTGTACTTGAATTTTCCTTCCCCCTTGGTGGCCTGTTTCTTGGTTTTGTTCTTTCTATTCTGTACTTGAATTTTTCTTCCCCCTTGGTGGCCTGTTTCTTAGTTTTGTGATGATTTTGCGGAATGTTTTCCTTCAAATAATTTTAATTCCCTCGCAACAAATGGGGATATATTAGCATGTCCGTCATACCGGTATCATGTTCGCTTTTGTGTTTATATGTATTTATAAGTATTAGTGTGTAGGTAGGTAGGTAGGTATACATGTGTGTTTATATGTATTTATAAGTATTAGTGTGTAGGTAGGTAGGTAGGTAGGTATACATGTGTGTTTATATGTATTTATAAGTATTAGTGTGTAGGTAGGTAGGTAGGTAGGTATACATGTGTGTTTATATGTATTTATAAGTATTAGTGTGTAGGTAGGTAGGTAGGTAGGTAGGTATACATGTGTGTTTATATGTATTTATAAGTATTAGTGTGTAGGTAGGTAGGTAGGTAGGTATACATGTGTGTTCATATGTATTAGTGAGTGTGTCCGGACAAATGTTAGCTTACAATGTAAAGTGCTGACCAGGGATTTTAAAACCTGCAGTATTAGATAAGAAAGACTGATGGTCAACACTACTTGGTCAACAAAGTTATCCGAGGGCTTTTGTTTGTATCACATTCAATATATAGCCCGGTGCTTTCCTGCACTACTGCATGGTCATGGGATTAGGGGGGGGGGGGGTATACAATATTATAAATGAGTCAATGAGCAGCGTTTTTCAAGACAATGTTCTTCGACACAATCTATTAAATTTTGTAAATAATGACAGTCGAATTGATGAAATTGACAAATGACCCTGGAAAAAGTGTGGCTTCAGAAAATACAAAACATGCAGTATAAGTATAGTAATGATATAAAATTAGGCATTTTGTTTATATATATATATAATATTTCGAATGCAATGTGTATATACAATACAACATACATGTAACATAATCTCACAACTTCTGCATAGATTAGAACAACAGAAGAGTTGTAATCCACATTGACATCTCAATGGGAAATCCCAAACATTTTATGAATGTACAAATGTTGTCAACATCTTATAAAGTAAAAAGATTACAGGAGAGAGATAAAAGGCTACAAATTAATTTTTGGGTCATAGGTCACAGGTCAATATTATACCTTGACCGTATCATGTACATGTTGTAGACACTGTATGTGTGAATATAGCTATCGAGGATTTATTGAATCGGTGTATGTGAATTTTCATGTAAAAATGAGTCCCATGGGGATCCGTATTAGAATAGGTCCTCAGTCCCCCTTTGCTTGTCATAAGAGGCGACTAAATGGGGCGGTCCTTCGGATGAGACTGCAAAAACCGAGGTCCCATGTCACAGCAGGTGTGGCATGATAAAGATCCCTCCCTGCTTAAAGGTCATAAGTGCCGAGCATAGGCCGAAATTTTGAAGCCCTTCACCGGTAATGGTGACGTCTCCATATGAGTGAAATATTCTCGAGAGGGATGTTAAACAATATTCAATCAATCAATGGATGTTTGAAGGTATGTCTTTAGAGAGGTGTGGTGGGAAGATGTGCTCAGAGATTTGGGAAACTACTTTTAGGCAGCTGTTCAAAATACCTGAATCGTGCGTAGAAAACGCTGTGTTGTAAATAGAAGGTTTGTAACGCCCTGTATTTTTCCAATAAATTTCCTGAAATCGGTTCCGTCAAATAATTTTACTTTTTAAGAGATACGTCTTGTGTCCATAAAATATGTTGTTTGAAGACAAGCGGATCTGATGTCAGACGCATCTTCTGGGTCAGTTATACAACAGTCTGCGCTGTGTCTGCAGTGTTCTGAGATTCGCCACCGGAAGTGGAACCGGAAGACTCCTGCAGTTCCAGTTTGTTCTGGTGACAAAATGGTAACCACGAACATAATTTGATGGCTTTGTTACGTACTCGTACAAGCACTTCCTTCCGCAATAGAATGTAGATCCATGGGTCAAATATAGCGTTGATTACGGACAAGGCCATGGTCGTGTTGTCCTTAGGGTCTTTATTAGTGGTCCACTGTGCCGCAAATGAAAGCACTGTTATCTAGAAAGAGAAGTGAAATGTGAAAAAAAAAAGATAACGAACAGTGATCTATCTCGTAATTCCTATAAAGAATACACGATTAAGAGTACGGCAAACACGGACCCCTGGACACACCAGAGGTGGGATCAGGTGCCTAGGAGGAGTAAGCAACCCTGTCGACCGGTCATACCCGCCGCGACCCCTTTATCTCGATTAGGTAAATGGAGTAACCCGTAGTCAACATTAGTATGTAAAGAACAGTCTTACACTATTGGTGTTGAACACGTTAGAGATGATGCCAGGTGGTATTTGTAAATGAGAGTGTTGAAACTCCTGCAACATTATCTTGTTTGTCAGTAGCTTCTCTAGCACTTCCACGCTGTTTAATACTGAAAATGGGTCTTTCATATTTCTTTTTAAATCAAGGTTTGACTATCGTACGTCCCAATTTTACAGAAATGTCTTGTTTATTCTGTTCATTGTTTACAAACCTTTCAGTCTGGAATTCAATAGTGACTTTGCGCATGAAACCATACTCTTTATGAAATGACATGGAATTTTGATGCAATTTTCTATTTCTCATAAAATGCACTGGCGATACAAATAGGAACGAAATGAGCGTCACATGATTTTGACATAATTAAATACTGTATGCACTTAAATCGACAATGAAATAATAAGGAGATCTATAACATTTTATGGATTAATGTAGTGTTGTTTAAAATATGAAGTGCGACTGCCGAAACGATGTTATAAGTACGTCGGGTTTACTTAAATTCAATTCATTTACCAGTCAAATTATCACAGATCAAAGAGAAAGGCACGAATAACAAAAATGAAAATATACATGCTGTAAGACATTATTTTAAAGAGAATTATAAAAACTACATACGTGCATATATCTATAATTTCTATGTTTGGGTTATGGCAAAACGTGAATTGAAGCAAAGGTATCAATAAGCAGATATTTGAATCACAAGGCTTTGAGAGTTTTAATTTCTAAAAATTGAAATTCGTGAACTTTTAATCAATAGGAATCACTAAGATGCGTATAACAAGTATAGCCTAATAAAGACATCATGCAGATGTACGTAAACTAAAGAGGAATCATTAAAAGGCGTAAAATATATAGCCTAATCCAAAAGAATCATTAAATATGTAAAATATTTATAGCCTAATCCAAAAGAATCATTAAATATGTAAAATATTTATAGCCTAATCCAAAAGAATCATTAAATATGTAAAATATATATAGCCTAATCCAAAAGAATCATTAAATATGTCAAATATTTATAGCCTAATCCATAAGAATCATTAAATATGTTAAATATTTATAGCCTAATCCATAATCTCATTAAATATGTTAAATATTTAAAGCCTAATCAGTAGGAATCATTAAAATACGTAAAATGATTGCCTAATTATCGTATTAAATTTCATTTGAAACGAATGGGTTAGTAATCATTTTTACGTTTGTGTGAAACTAAAAGATTTATATAGTATTACGTTGTTGCCTACTCCTGTTTGTCTTCAAACACAACACAATGATATCATGTAACAACAGAATGATATCATGTAACAACAGAATGATATCATGTAACATCACAATGATATCATGTAACAACAGAATGATATCATGTAACAACACAATGATATCATGTAACAACAGAATGATATCATGTAACAACAGAATGAGATCATGTAACATCACAATGAGATCATGGAACATGTAAATGATAACAAATAAACTTTGGTTGACCGTGTGATCTTTTCTCACCATGATCGGGGCGGTGCAGAGAAGAAACAGAAGAACAAGCACCATTAGGAACACAATCGTGAAGCTGTGGTTGCGTTTCTGCGGGGACGATTGACTTCGACATAACGACACAATGACTACACAATTTGTCACAACTGTCACCAGAACGACGATTATTCCAAACACAGCAAATACGAAGGAGCTCGCACGATCAAGGGCAGACTTTCCCATATAATTCAGGAAACACCACGTCCCGGGATAAAAGTTGAAGTTTGATCCGAATCCGAGAAGATGAGTACAACTAAACATAGCCGAAAATATCCAAACAGACAAAAGTGTGATGTTCGCTCGGCTCCTTTTATTTTGAACTTTGTACGTAAAGGGGAAAACGACAGCCACGAACCTGTCTAGTGACATCATACAGACAATGAGCGCTGATGACGTCATAGTAAACATCAAAGTAAAGGAACTAAAGTTACACAAGCTGGTTGGGAAAACATAGGTAAAATCTGAAACAAATCGAACCAGGATGACTGGGAACATCAGCAATAAAGCCCCGGTGTCTGTTGTAAGCAATCCAAGCACAAGTCTTTGAAATGGAACCCATTTGTGATTTTTTGAAGAAGAAATAAGCACATAAAAAGCCAATCCATTTCCAATAAATCCGAATGAAAATATCAGATAAACTGGCACCGTGGTCGCTACGATGGATTCCTGGAGAATTAACTGATCGCTCGTATTGTAACTCATTGTTTATTGTGATGTGTACATATAGGAAGTTATATTTGACAGCTAGTAGAGTCTATCAATTTCCTGTTTTCTCAATGTAAAACCGGGAAGGATGTTCGAATACATGGATTCAGATCATAGTACTACCTGCTCTTAACCCGAGTCTTATCAGAATCTTAACCCGGGTCATCAGACGACATGTCAGAATTCATTAACCCGGGTCATCAGACAACATGTCAGAATTCATTAACCCGAGTCATCAGACAACATGTCAGAATTCATTAACTCGAGTCATCAGACGACATGTCAGAATTCATTAACCCGAATCATCAAACGACATGTCAGAATTCATTAACCCGAGTCATCAGACGACACATGTCAGAATTCATTAACCCGAGTCATTGCAGACGACATGTCAGAATTCATTAACCCGAGTCATCAGACGACATGTCAGAATTCATTAACCCGAATCATCAGATGACATGTCAGAATTCATTAACCCGAGTCATTGCAGACGACATGTCAGAATTCATTAACCCGAGTCATCAGACAACATGTCAGAATTCATTAACCCGAATCATCAGACGACATGTCAGAATTCATTAACCCGAGTCATCAGACGACACATGTCAGAATTCATTAACCCGAGTCATTGCAGACGACATGTCAGAATTCATTAACCCGAGTCATCAGACGACATGTCAGAATTCATTAACCCGAGTCATCAGACGACATGTCAGAATTCATTAACCCGAGTCATCAGACGACACATGTCAAAATTCATTAACCCGAATCATCAGATGACATGTCAGAATTCATTAACCCGAGTCATCAGACGACATGTCAGAATTCATTAACCCGGGTCATTCTCCTCTGATATATCGATATCTATGAATATAAAGATATCTGTTAATATTATATTAAGCTGAAGTACAAGTAACTAAGAATAAACAAAACTATGTCAGGACAGTATTTTTTAAATTAAATAACTGTTTACATAAATACCGAATTACAAATTAAATGCAAGATTAAAGTAGACCTATACTCGGCCTACGTCACAATCAAATGTAAATGCGGAACCACGCTTCCGTATATTATAAAGATATCCATTTGATTTTTGCATGGCGATACGAGATGTGAATATCCGATATCAATTCCTTCCTGGGTGTTCTTATGTTCTTATCAGTCAAATCTTAAGTTGAGATTTTGTGGTGTGTTTTTTTTAAAAGGAGGGAGATAAAGATGATTATAGTCAATGTTGTTTAGAAAAAAATCGGTTGGAGAACAAACAACATTTTGGTGGATGAGGGCGTGTCAATTACATCGTACATGTCCGTGAAGCATTCAGTGTACATTGACTATTTATGTATGTAAAAGTTTTACTATGATCCAAATGTTCAACATATGGAATTGTGGGGCATGAGAAAGTGGGCGAGACAATTGCGAAAAGGGGGAGGTCAAACCAATTCAGATTTCCACCAGCATCATGATAATATTTCTTTTGTGAGGATCCCGGTTAGAATAGGTTCCAAATTATCATCAACAAATACATGGTACGCTCGTGTAAAAATGAAAAGTTCACATTTTACTGCTTCAGTGACCACAGATATCTTTGTTGTGTTCGCTGCTACAATGTTGCACAGATATTGACGCAAGCTTCAAAGATCAGCTGCAAATAATTTGTTTTATTTCACCGACCGTCATGAATTTGTCATTTTTTCCTCATCCTCTCTCCTTTTTCAAAATTATTGGGGCGGCATCTATTAGTTCCTTATTAATATTGCATCTACTTAGACCGTCGTAAGTGGTGTACGTGTACATATATCCAATTTATGTACATGTAAATGATTTCATGACCTGTAGAGATTCATATAAAACTTTGTCTCAGGATATAAGATATATCACACATTAAACGTATGCATTAATCATATAGCAAAATCATCAAAATTCAGTTTGTTACTTTCGTTTTACATTTACATTGTGTAAAGCCTCTCTGGAATATTTTTTTTTTTCAGATAAAATGTAAAATTTAATTGTAAACCACATGTATCTTATAATAGTTATAGTTTAGCATAGTTCAAATTATAATTCAAGGTTGTAAATATGCTCAAACTTCACATGTCTTACGAAAATATGATAATGTATAATTTTTCAAGATTTTAAGGGGGAGGGGGTGTACTTGTTGTAGAACTGATAGCTTCTAAAAGAATACGTCAACATATGATTTTCCTACTCAAATCCTTATTCTAAGATAATAATATGTAAATCAAAAACAATTAATTCAAGGTTTAGTTCATAAAAATTAGGGAAAAGACCAATATTGACGTCAAATGGAATTTCCTACAGTATTTCTCTTAACATGTTTGGGCTCACAAATTATACATTGTGAAAATATTTATTCCAATTTATTAGAATAAATGATTACATACCATTAAATAAAGGGTATATAGTCTATGTTGCTTATCACTGCCCATTTGTTTGGGGAAATAATAATTAATAAGAAAAATAAGGAAGGAGGAGTGCATTTTCCTTAATGTTGATGGGGTGCTTACTTTTGAGAAGCAATAACAATGAAAATAGCATGTCAACATATATATTTTTCAATGTCTATCTATTACTGGAATGTATATTTATCTTGTAAAGGCAATTTTTTCATGATTGAGTCCATTTAAGGCTGAGTATAGATCTACCTTAAACAGATGATTCACTATTATAAAATATAGCTGATAATAATCAGACGAGATTTCACAAAACAACAATAACCGGAGTCATTAGACATTTCTCCAAAACAATGACCGCATTCTTTTTTAAATTATCATACTGTGTACTTGCAATTATATAGCAAGTGTGCCGCAACTATATAAACCAAAACTGCGAAGTGTCATGCGTATCAGAAGATTTTAGGGTGGGTGGCTTATTTTTCTATCTATCTGTAAACACGAAGACAGAAAAGGCTATGGAGTAGACCGGGGTTTGAACCGGAACTTACTGATTGAATCTCTTCAGTTCCTTTCACTCCGTTATCTGGTACTGGCGATCTAATCCGTCAGTACCTCTCACTCCGTTATCTGGTACTGGCGATCTGATCCGTCAGTTCCTCTCACTCCGTTATCTGGTACTGGTGATCTAATCCGCCAGTTCCTCTCACTCCGTTGTCTGGTACTGGCGATCTAATCCGTCAGTACCTCTCACTCCGTTATCTGGTACTGGCGATCTGATCCGTCAGTTCCTCTCACTCCGTTGTCTGGTACTGGCGATCTGATCCGTCAGTTCCTCTCACTCCGTTGTCTGGTACTGGCGATCTAATCCGTCAGTACCTCTCACTCCGTTGTCTGGTACTGGCGATCTAATCCGCCAGTTCCTCTCACTCCGTTGTCTGGTACTGGCGATCTAATCCGTCAGTTCCTCTCACTCCGTTATGTGATACTGACGATTTAATCCATCAGTTCCTCTCACTCCGTTATCTAGTACTGGCGATCTAATACGTTAGTTCCTCTCACTCCGTTATCTGGTACAGACGATCTAATCTGTCTGTTCGTTGCATATCATTAAATCTTCATTACACGCGTATACATATAATGCCAATGTTGTTTATCCATTGTTTTGATTGGACAAAAATAAAGCTAAATGAAAATTTACACATCAATAACTCAACAACAACAAAAACCCGCTATGTATACATACCCGTCTGAAAGCAAATAACATTCTTGTAGTGCGGGGAAACTATTCAAATTTTTAAAAATGATAATGCAGGGACCGAATTGGAATTATAAGAATCAAACATTCTTTTTGAAGTATTAATTGATGTGTAAACTCCGGACATTTTACTCACAAACTAAACATAAAAGTGTTTCGCACTTTTATTCAGTTTGTGAGTAAAATGGCGAGAGTTTACACATCGATAAATTATTCAAGAAGAATGTTTAATCCTATAATAAATATATTGACATTTCACTCTAATTTCCCACTAAACTCAGTCGCAAGTGTTATGTTTTGTTTCACAGTAAAGCTGTGAGAATTCTTGTTCCCGTCCTCCGCCTGAAAAAATAGTAACTGCGCAGAGTTCTTAGTGTTATAGAACCAGTTATAACCAGCAGACTGAGTGGTAACTGCGCAGAGTTCTTCGTGTTAAATCTCTCCTTTGGAGGGAGCATGGTACTTTATTTGAACAAACTTGAATCCCCGTCACCCAAGATTGATTTGTGCTAAGTTTGATTGAAATCATGATATGAAGACCTTGCCATAAGAAACCTATATACAAAATATGAAAGCTCTATCTTGAATAGAACAGGAGATATTGAATAGGTCAGATTTTTATTAAAAGTAGGCCAAACACCATTGTGTACAAGATATTGCCATAAAGAATCCCTATACACAAAATATGAAGGCCACACCAAAATAGTTCCAAATATATTTAATGGGTTGTTTTTTAAAAGTAGGTCTGATTCCGAGTTCAAGGTCACAGGGTTAAAGATTATGATATCAAATGAAAAGTCTTGTCATAAGAAATATACATTTGTGCAAGATATGATTGATTGAAAATTGTTCAACGTCCCTCTCGAGAATATTTCACTCATATGGAGACGTGAAAAATCTACCTTAATAGTTCAGGAGACATTGAAAATAGGTGCTTAAAACACAGATCAAACTTTTATTCAAGACACTCTTAGAACAGAGAAACATTTTAGGCCTTTTTACAATGGTACCTTGTTTTTTCAACTTTTCTGGCCCAGTTATTTTTCAGAAGAATTTTTAAAGATTTCCCTGAATACTCGCATTTAAAACTTGGATCCCCTACTGTGACCACACCTCACCCCGGGGGACCATAATTTGAACAAACTTGAATTTGCATTATGTCATTTCCTATAATTTTTAACTTTTCTTGAGAATATTTTGAAGGATTTTCTCTATATCAGCACATGCACGAGGGCTGTTGGATATGTAATGTGTATTGTACGATATCTCAAAAGCATTCGACTGAAACAGTGAAATGAACATTACATCCCTTCAAAGTATTCTCCGCGGTTTGATATACATAATTTCAATCTGAAATGTGTCACGGTACGCTGATTTAGGTAGACCTCTGAGGCACTGACTGGTGGTTGAACCAAGGGTTTGTCGGGACTTGTAATGACGACCAGATAAGAACTTTTTAAGTTTTGGGAAAAGGAAAAAGTCGCACGGGGCTAGATCTGGAGAATATTGTGGGTGTGGCAAGATGGTAACCTTTGTTTCACAAGCTCAGATGTATGTGATGGAGCATTATCATGAAGTAGATGAACATGTCTAAATCCTGACACAGGGCGTCGTTTATGATCATATTTCTTGAGCTTTTTTAGTACAACACATCTCGGTAATACCGACCTGTAACACTTTTGCCTTTCGGCACCGGAATTTGTACGGCTATACCATCACATGAGAAGAATATGCAATAAAGAACATTTTTGTGTTTATGGTGGCAACTATGTACAGGCCTTCTACTGTGTTTAGTTAGCCATATCTTGTTTCCAATTTTTCTTACTGGTTCGAAATAGTGAACCCATGTTTCGTCACCAGTAACAATGTTTGCAAATTGTCTTTGATTGAATTTGGGGAAAATTTTGAGCAATTGCCTACTGGTTTGTACTCGTATCCGTTTTTGGTCATCTGTCAATATATGCGGTATCCACCTGGCAGAAAGCTTTCGTACTTAAAATTTCAAAATACCCTTCAAAATGAAATGCACCCGCGATAGCGATATGCCAACAGCTTTGGCAATATCATGAATCGTGTATCTGCCATCACTTTCAATCATTTCCCTAACTTTTAAAACATTTGCCATGCCTGTTAGTCACAGGTCGGTCAGATTTTGCTGCATTTTTGACGGACTCTGTGCCAGTCAGAAATTTCTCTCTCCACCTACAATTGATTGATTGAATATTGTTTTAACGTTCCTCTCGAGAATTTTTGACTCATATGGAGACGTCACCATTGCCGATGAAGGGATGCAAAATTTGGCCTTTGCTCGGCGCTTAGGGCCTTCGAGCAGGGACTGTGGTGCAATACACATTACATATCGAACAGCTCTCATAAAACTTTGATTCCCTATTGTGACCACCACCTTACCTTCAGCGGCAATAATCTGAGGAGAAGAAAACTTGAACCTGCACTATGTTAGAAAGCTTTTATGTAAATTTGAAAATTTCTGACCTAGTGGTTCTTGAGACGAAGATATTTAAATGACCACACTCAATT